>NW_026903162.1:0-250000 GCF_024500385.1 Phyllopteryx taeniolatus
AAACGTGTACAGCAGGCGCTGAAAAGCGTTTTTAAGCAATAAAAAACTGCAAATGTGTGTAAAACTCCAACCAAAGCTTTGGGACTCAAAAAACTGCCTGTAACTAGTATAAAGGTGAGAGTTCTACTCTAAATAGCCAGAGATTTTACTGGGAAAGCATCCTTTTTGAAGTTATTGGTCAAAATAGAAAACGTGTACAGCAGGCGCTGAAAAGCGTTTTTAAGCAATAAAAAACTGCAAATGTGTGTAAAACTCCAACCAAAGCTTTGGGACTCAAAAAACTGCCTGTAACTAGTATAAAGGTGAGAGTTCTACTCTAAATAGCCAGAGATTTTACTGGGAAAGCATCCTTTTTGAAGTTATTGGTCAAAATAGAAAACGTGTACAGCAGGCGCTGAAAAGCGTTTTTAAGCAATAAAAAACTGCAAATGTGTGTAAAACTCCAACCAAAGCTTTGGGACTCAAAAAACTGCCTGTAACTAGTATAAAGGTGAGAGTTCTACTCTAAATAGCCAGAGATTTTACTGGGAAAGCATCCTTTTTGAAGTTATTGGTCAAAATAGAAAACGTGTACAGCAGGCGCTGAAAAGCGTTTTTAAGCAATAAAAAACTGCAAATGTGTGTAAAACTCCAACCAAAGCTTTGGGACTCAAAAAACTGCCTGTAACTAGTATAAAGGTGAGAGTTCTACTCTAAATAGCCAGAGATTTTACTGGGAAAGCATCCTTTTTGAAGTTATTGGTCAAAATAGAAAACGTGTACAGCAGGCGCTGAAAAGCGTTTTTAAGCAATAAAAAACTGCAAATGTGTGTAAAACTCCAACCAAAGCTTTGGGACTCAAAAAACTGCCTGTAACTAGTATAAAGGTGAGAGTTCTACTCTAAATAGCCAGAGATTTTACTGGGAAAGCATCCTTTGTGAAGTTATTGGTCAAAATAGAAAACGTGTACAGCAGGCGCTGAAAAGCGTTTTTAAGCAATAAAAAACTGCAAATGTGTGTAAAACTCCAACCAAAGCTTTGGGACTCAAAAAACTGCCTGTAACTAGTATAAAGGTGAGAGTTCTACTCTAAATAGCCAGAGATTTTACTGGGAAAGCATCCTTTTTGAAGTTATTGGTCAAAATAGAAAACGTGTACAGCAGGCGCTGAAAAGCGTTTTTAAGCAATAAAAAACTGCAAATGTGTGTAAAACTCCAACCAAAGCTTTGGGACTCAAAAAACTGCCTGTAACTAGTATAAAGGTGAGAGTTCTACTCTAAATAGCCAGAGATTTTACTGGGAAAGCATCCTTTTTGAAGTTATTGGTCAAAATAGAAAACGTGTACAGCAGGCGCTGAAAAGCGTTTTTAAGCAATAAAAAACTGCAAATGTGTGTAAAACTCCAACCAAAGCTTTGGGACTCAAAAAACTGCCTGTAACTAGTATAAAGGTGAGAGTTCTACTCTAAATAGCCAGAGATTTTACTGGGAAAGCATCCTTTTTGAAGTTATTGGTCAAAATAGAAAACGTGTACAGCAGGCGCTGAAAAGCGTTTTTAAGCAATAAAAAACTGCAAATGTGTGTAAAACTCCAACCAAAGCTTTGGGACTCAAAAAACTGCCTGTAACTAGTATAAAGGTGAGAGTTCTACTCTAAATAGCCAGAGATTTTACTGGGAAAGCATCCTTTTTGAAGTTATTGGTCAAAATAGAAAACGTGTACAGCAGGCGCTGAAAAGCGTTTTTAAGCAATAAAAAACTGCAAATGTGTGTAAAACTCCAACCAAAGCTTTGGGACTCAAAAAACTGCCTGTAACTAGTATAAAGGTGAGAGTTCTACTCTAAATAGCCAGAGATTTTACTGGGAAAGCATCCTTTGTGAAGTTATTGGTCAAAATAGAAAACGTGTACAGCAGGCGCTGAAAAGCGTTTTTAAGCAATAAAAAACTGCAAATGTGTGTAAAACTCCAACCAAAGCTTTGGGACTCAAAAAACTGCCTGTAACTAGTATAAAGGTGAGAGTTCTACTCTAAATAGCCAGAGATTTTACTGGGAAAGCATCCTTTTTGAAGTTATTGGTCAAAATAGAAAACGTGTACAGCAGGCGCTGAAAAGCGTTTTTAAGCAATAAAAAACTGCAAATGTGTGTAAAACTCCAACCAAAGCTTTGGGACTCAAAAAACTGCCTGTAACTAGTATAAAGGTGAGAGTTCTACTCTAAATAGCCAGAGATTTTACTGGGAAAGCATCCTTTTTGAAGTTATTGGTCAAAATAGAAAACGTGTACAGCAGGCGCTGAAAAGCGTTTTTAAGCAATAAAAAACTGCAAATGTGTGTAAAACTCCAACCAAAGCTTTGGGACTCAAAAAACTGCCTGTAACTAGTATAAAGGTGAGAGTTCTACTCTAAATAGCCAGAGATTTTACTGGGAAAGCATCCTTTTTGAAGTTATTGGTCAAAATAGAAAACGTGTACAGCAGGCGCTGAAAAGCGTTTTTAAGCAATAAAAAACTGCAAATGTGTGTAAAACTCCAACCAAAGCTTTGGGACTCAAAAAACTGCCTGTAACTAGTATAAAGGTGAGAGTTCTACTCTAAATAGCCAGAGATTTTACTGGGAAAGCATCCTTTTTGAAGTTATTGGTCAAAATAGAAAACGTGTACAGCAGGCGCTGAAAAGCGTTTTTAAGCAATAAAAAACTGCAAATGTGTGTAAAACTCCAACCAAAGCTTTGGGACTCAAAAAACTGCCTGTAACTAGTATAAAGGTGAGAGTTCTACTCTAAATAGCCAGAGATTTTACTGGGAAAGCATCCTTTTTGAAGTTATTGGTCAAAATAGAAAACGTGTACAGCAGGCGCTGAAAAGCGTTTTTAAGCAATAAAAAACTGCAAATGTGTGTAAAACTCCAACCAAAGCTTTGGGACTCAAAAAACTGCCTGTAACTAGTATAAAGGTGAGAGTTCTACTCTAAATAGCCAGAGATTTTACTGGGAAAGCATCCTTTTTGAAGTTATTGGTCAAAATAGAAAACGTGTACAGCAGGCGCTGAAAAGCGTTTTTAAGCAATAAAAAACTGCAAATGTGTGTAAAACTCCAACCAAAGCTTTGGGACTCAAAAAACTGCCTGTAACTAGTATAAAGGTGAGAGTTCTACTCTAAATAGCCAGAGATTTTACTGGGAAAGCATCCTTTTTGAAGTTATTGGTCAAAATAGAAAACGTGTACAGCAGGCGCTGAAAAGCGTTTTTAAGCAATAAAAAACTGCAAATGTGTGTAAAACTCCAACCAAAGCTTTGGGACTCAAAAAACTGCCTGTAACTAGTATAAAGGTGAGAGTTCTACTCTAAATAGCCAGAGATTTTACTGGGAAAGCATCCTTTTTGAAGTTATTGGTCAAAATAGAAAACGTGTACAGCAGGCGCTGAAAAGCGTTTTTAAGCAATAAAAAACTGCAAATGTGTGTAAAACTCCAACCAAAGCTTTGGGACTCAAAAAACTGCCTGTAACTAGTATAAAGGTGAGAGTTCTACTCTAAATAGCCAGAGATTTTACTGGGAAAGCATCCTTTTTGAAGTTATTGGTCAAAATAGAAAACGTGTACAGCAGGCGCTGAAAAGCGTTTTTAAGCAATAAAAAACTGCAAATGTGTGTAAAACTCCAACCAAAGCTTTGGGACTCAAAAAACTGCCTGTAACTAGTATAAAGGTGAGAGTTCTACTCTAAATAGCCAGAGATTTTACTGGGAAAGCATCCTTTTTGAAGTTATTGGTCAAAATAGAAAACGTGTACAGCAGGCGCTGAAAAGCGTTTTTAAGCAATAAAAAACTGCAAATGTGTGTAAAACTCCAACCAAAGCTTTGGGACTCAAAAAACTGCCTGTAACTAGTATAAAGGTGAGAGTTCTACTCTAAATAGCCAGAGATTTTACTGGGAAAGCATCCTTTTTGAAGTTATTGGTCAAAATAGAAAACGTGTACAGCAGGCGCTGAAAAGCGTTTTTAAGCAATAAAAAACTGCAAATGTGTGTAAAACTCCAACCAAAGCTTTGGGACTCAAAAAACTGCCTGTAACTAGTATAAAGGTGAGAGTTCTACTCTAAATAGCCAGAGATTTTACTGGGAAAGCATCCTTTTTGAAGTTATTGGTCAAAATAGAAAACGTGTACAGCAGGCGCTGAAAAGCGTTTTTAAGCAATAAAAAACTGCAAATGTGTGTAAAACTCCAACCAAAGCTTTGGGACTCAAAAAACTGCCTGTAACTAGTATAAAGGTGAGAGTTCTACTCTAAATAGCCAGAGATTTTACTGGGAAAGCATCCTTTTTGAAGTTATTGGTCAAAATAGAAAACGTGTACAGCAGGCGCTGAAAAGCGTTTTTAAGCAATAAAAAACTGCAAATGTGTGTAAAACTCCAACCAAAGCTTTGGGACTCAAAAAACTGCCTGTAACTAGTATAAAGGTGAGAGTTCTACTCTAAATAGCCAGAGATTTTACTGGGAAAGCATCCTTTTTGAAGTTATTGGTCAAAATAGAAAACGTGTACAGCAGGCGCTGAAAAGCGTTTTTAAGCAATAAAAAACTGCAAATGTGTGTAAAACTCCAACCAAAGCTTTGGGACTCAAAAAACTGCCTGTAACTAGTATAAAGGTGAGAGTTCTACTCTAAATAGCCAGAGATTTTACTGGGAAAGCATCCTTTTTGAAGTTATTGGTCAAAATAGAAAACGTGTACAGCAGGCGCTGAAAAGCGTTTTTAAGCAATAAAAAACTGCAAATGTGTGTAAAACTCCAACCAAAGCTTTGGGACTCAAAAAACTGCCTGTAACTAGTATAAAGGTGAGAGTTCTACTCTAAATAGCCAGAGATTTTACTGGGAAAGCATCCTTTTTGAAGTTATTGGTCAAAATAGAAAACGTGTACAGCAGGCGCTGAAAAGCGTTTTTAAGCAATAAAAAACTGCAAATGTGTGTAAAACTCCAACCAAAGCTTTGGGATTCAAAAAACTGCCTGTAACTAGTATAAAGGTGAGAGTTCTACTCTAAATAGCCAGAGATTTTACTGGGAAAGCATCCTTTTTGAAGTTATTGGTCAAAATAGAAAACGTGTACAGCAGGCGCTGAAAAGCGTTTTTAAGCAATAAAAAACTGCAAATGTGTGTAAAACTCCAACCAAAGCTTTGGGATTCAAAAAACTGCCTGTAACTAGTATAAAGGTGAGAGT
This sequence comes from Phyllopteryx taeniolatus, assembly GCF_024500385.1. Classification (NCBI taxonomy): domain Eukaryota; kingdom Metazoa; phylum Chordata; class Actinopteri; order Syngnathiformes; family Syngnathidae; genus Phyllopteryx; species Phyllopteryx taeniolatus. Next base: position 5,199 of record NW_026903162.1, read on the forward strand.
TCTACTCTAAATAGCCAGAGATTTTACTGGGAAAGCATCCTTTTTGAAGTTATTGGTCAAAATAGAAAACGTGTACAGCAGGCGCTGAAAAGCGTTTTTAAGCAATAAAAAACTGCAAATGTGTGTAAAACTCCAACCAAAGCTTTGGGATTCAAAAAACTGCCTGTAACTAGTATAAAGGTGAGAGTTCTACTCTAAATAGCCAGAGATTTTACTGGGAAAGCATCCTTTTTGAAGTTATTGGTCAAAATAGAAAACGTGTACAGCAGGCGCTGAAAAGCGTTTTTAAGCAATAAAAAACTGCAAATGTGTGTAAAACTCCAACCAAAGCTTTGGGACTCAAAAAACTGCCTGTAACTAGTATAAAGGTGAGAGTTCTACTCTAAATAGCCAGAGATTTTACTGGGAAAGCATCCTTTTTGAAGTTATTGGTCAAAATAGAAAACGTGTACAGCAGGCGCTGAAAAGCGTTTTTAAGCAATAAAAAACTGCAAATGTGTGTAAAACTCCAACCAAAGCTTTGGGACTCAAAAAACTGCCTGTAACTAGTATAAAGGTGAGAGTTCTACTCTAAATAGCCAGAGATTTTACTGGGAAAGCATCCTTTTTGAAGTTATTGGTCAAAATAGAAAACGTGTACAGCAGGCGCTGAAAAGCGTTTTTAAGCAATAAAAAACTGCAAATGTGTGTAAAACTCCAACCAAAGCTTTGGGACTCAAAAAACTGCCTGTAACTAGTATAAAGGTGAGAGTTCTACTCTAAATAGCCAGAGATTTTACTGGGAAAGCATCCTTTTTGAAGTTATTGGTCAAAATAGAAAACGTGTACAGCAGGCGCTGAAAAGCGTTTTTAAGCAATAAAAAACTGCAAATGTGTGTAAAACTCCAACCAAAGCTTTGGGACTCAAAAAACTGCCTGTAACTAGTATAAAGGTGAGAGTTCTACTCTAAATAGCCAGAGATTTTACTGGGAAAGCATCCTTTTTGAAGTTATTGGTCAAAATAGAAAACGTGTACAGCAGGCGCTGAAAAGCGTTTTTAAGCAATAAAAAACTGCAAATGTGTGTAAAACTCCAACCAAAGCTTTGGGATTCAAAAAACTGCCTGTAACTAGTATAAAGGTGAGAGTTCTACTCTAAATAGCCAGAGATTTTACTGGGAAAGCATCCTTTGTGAAGTTATTGGTCAAAATAGAAAACGTGTACAGCAGGCGCTGAAAAGCGTTTTTAAGCAATAAAAAACTGCAAATGTGTGTAAAACTCCAACCAAAGCTTTGGGACTCAAAAAACTGCCTGTAACTAGTATAAAGGTGAGAGTTCTACTCTAAATAGCCAGAGATTTTACTGGGAAAGCATCCTTTTTGAAGTTATTGGTCAAAATAGAAAACGTGTACAGCAGGCGCTGAAAAGCGTTTTTAAGCAATAAAAAACTGCAAATGTGTGTAAAACTCCAACCAAAGCTTTGGGACTCAAAAAACTGCCTGTAACTAGTATAAAGGTGAGAGTTCTACTCTAAATAGCCAGAGATTTTACTGGGAAAGCATCCTTTTTGAAGTTATTGGTCAAAATAGAAAACGTGTACAGCAGGCGCTGAAAAGCGTTTTTAAGCAATAAAAAACTGCAAATGTGTGTAAAACTCCAACCAAAGCTTTGGGACTCAAAAAACTGCCTGTAACTAGTATAAAGGTGAGAGTTCTACTCTAAATAGCCAGAGATTTTACTGGGAAAGCATCCTTTTTGAAGTTATTGGTCAAAATAGAAAACGTGTACAGCAGGCGCTGAAAAGCGTTTTTAAGCAATAAAAAACTGCAAATGTGTGTAAAACTCCAACCAAAGCTTTGGGACTCAAAAAACTGCCTGTAACTAGTATAAAGGTGAGAGTTCTACTCTAAATAGCCAGAGATTTTACTGGGAAAGCATCCTTTTTGAAGTTATTGGTCAAAATAGAAAACGTGTACAGCAGGCGCTGAAAAGCGTTTTTAAGCAATAAAAAACTGCAAATGTGTGTAAAACTCCAACCAAAGCTTTGGGACTCAAAAAACTGCCTGTAACTAGTATAAAGGTGAGAGTTCTACTCTAAATAGCCAGAGATTTTACTGGGAAAGCATCCTTTTTGAAGTTATTGGTCAAAATAGAAAACGTGTACAGCAGGCGCTGAAAAGCGTTTTTAAGCAATAAAAAACTGCAAATGTGTGTAAAACTCCAACCAAAGCTTTGGGACTCAAAAAACTGCCTGTAACTAGTATAAAGGTGAGAGTTCTACTCTAAATAGCCAGAGATTTTACTGGGAAAGCATCCTTTTTGAAGTTATTGGTCAAAATAGAAAACGTGTACAGCAGGCGCTGAAAAGCGTTTTTAAGCAATAAAAAACTGCAAATGTGTGTAAAACTCCAACCAAAGCTTTGGGACTCAAAAAACTGCCTGTAACTAGTATAAAGGTGAGAGTTCTACTCTAAATAGCCAGAGATTTTACTGGGAAAGCATCCTTTTTGAAGTTATTGGTCAAAATAGAAAACGTGTACAGCAGGCGCTGAAAAGCGTTTTTAAGCAATAAAAAACTGCAAATGTGTGTAAAACTCCAACCAAAGCTTTGGGACTCAAAAAACTGCCTGTAACTAGTATAAAGGTGAGAGTTCTACTCTAAATAGCCAGAGATTTTACTGGGAAAGCATCCTTTTTGAAGTTATTGGTCAAAATAGAAAACGTGTACAGCAGGCGCTGAAAAGCGTTTTTAAGCAATAAAAAACTGCAAATGTGTGTAAAACTCCAACCAAAGCTTTGGGACTCAAAAAACTGCCTGTAACTAGTATAAAGGTGAGAGTTCTACTCTAAATAGCCAGAGATTTTACTGGGAAAGCATCCTTTTTGAAGTTATTGGTCAAAATAGAAAACGTGTACAGCAGGCGCTGAAAAGCGTTTTTAAGCAATAAAAAACTGCAAATGTGTGTAAAACTCCAACCAAAGCTTTGGGACTCAAAAAACTGCCTGTAACTAGTATAAAGGTGAGAGTTCTACTCTAAATAGCCAGAGATTTTACTGGGAAAGCATCCTTTTTGAAGTTATTGGTCAAAATAGAAAACGTGTACAGCAGGCGCTGAAAAGCGTTTTTAAGCAATAAAAAACTGCAAATGTGTGTAAAACTCCAACCAAAGCTTTGGGACTCAAAAAACTGCCTGTAACTAGTATAAAGGTGAGAGTTCTACTCTAAATAGCCAGAGATTTTACTGGGAAAGCATCCTTTGTGAAGTTATTGGTCAAAATAGAAAACGTGTACAGCAGGCGCTGAAAAGCGTTTTTAAGCAATAAAAAACTGCAAATGTGTGTAAAACTCCAACCAAAGCTTTGGGATTCAAAAAACTGCCTGTAACTAGTATAAAGGTGAGAGTTCTACTCTAAATAGCCAGAGATTTTACTGGGAAAGCATCCTTTTTGAAGTTATTGGTCAAAATAGAAAACGTGTACAGCAGGCGCTGAAAAGCGTTTTTAAGCAATAAAAAACTGCAAATGTGTGTAAAACTCCAACCAAAGCTTTGGGACTCAAAAAACTGCCTGTAACTAGTATAAAGGTGAGAGTTCTACTCTAAATAGCCAGAGATTTTACTGGGAAAGCATCCTTTTTGAAGTTATTGGTCAAAATAGAAAACGTGTACAGCAGGCGCTGAAAAGCGTTTTTAAGCAATAAAAAACTGCAAATGTGTGTAAAACTCCAACCAAAGCTTTGGGACTCAAAAAACTGCCTGTAACTAGTATAAAGGTGAGAGTTCTACTCTAAATAGCCAGAGATTTTACTGGGAAAGCATCCTTTTTGAAGTTATTGGTCAAAATAGAAAACGTGTACAGCAGGCGCTGAAAAGCGTTTTTAAGCAATAAAAAACTGCAAATGTGTGTAAAACTCCAACCAAAGCTTTGGGACTCAAAAAACTGCCTGTAACTAGTATAAAGGTGAGAGTTCTACTCTAAATAGCCAGAGATTTTACTGGGAAAGCATCCTTTTTGAAGTTATTGGTCAAAATAGAAAACGTGTACAGCAGGCGCTGAAAAGCGTTTTTAAGCAATAAAAAACTGCAAATGTGTGTAAAACTCCAACCAAAGCTTTGGGACTCAAAAAACTGCCTGTAACTAGTATAAAGGTGAGAGTTCTACTCTAAATAGCCAGAGATTTTACTGGGAAAGCATCCTTTTTGAAGTTATTGGTCAAAATAGAAAACGTGTACAGCAGGCGCTGAAAAGCGTTTTTAAGCAATAAAAAACTGCAAATGTGTGTAAAACTCCAACCAAAGCTTTGGGACTCAAAAAACTGCCTGTAACTAGTATAAAGGTGAGAGTTCTACTCTAAATAGCCAGAGATTTTACTGGGAAAGCATCCTTTTTGAAGTTATTGGTCAAAATAGAAAACGTGTACAGCAGGCGCTGAAAAGCGTTTTTAAGCAATAAAAAACTGCAAATGTGTGTAAAACTCCAACCAAAGCTTTGGGACTCAAAAAACTGCCTGTAACTAGTATAAAGGTGAGAGTTCTACTCTAAATAGCCAGAGATTTTACTGGGAAAGCATCCTTTTTGAAGTTATTGGTCAAAATAGAAAACGTGTACAGCAGGCGCTGAAAAGCGTTTTTAAGCAATAAAAAACTGCAAATGTGTGTAAAACTCCAACCAAAGCTTTGGGACTCAAAAAACTGCCTGTAACTAGTATAAAGGTGAGAGTTCTACTCTAAATAGCCAGAGATTTTACTGGGAAAGCATCCTTTGTGAAGTTATTGGTCAAAATAGAAAACGTGTACAGCAGGCGCTGAAAAGCGTTTTTAAGCAATAAAAAACTGCAAATGTGTGTAAAACTCCAACCAAAGCTTTGGGACTCAAAAAACTGCCTGTAACTAGTATAAAGGTGAGAGTTCTACTCTAAATAGCCAGAGATTTTACTGGGAAAGCATCCTTTGTGAAGTTATTGGTCAAAATAGAAAACGTGTACAGCAGGCGCTGAAAAGCGTTTTTAAGCAATAAAAAACTGCAAATGTGTGTAAAACTCCAACCAAAGCTTTGGGACTCAAAAAACTGCCTGTAACTAGTATAAAGGTGAGAGTTCTACTCTAAATAGCCAGAGATTTTACTGGGAAAGCATCCTTTTTGAAGTTATTGGTCAAAATAGAAAACGTGTACAGCAGGCGCTGAAAAGCGTTTTTAAGCAATAAAAAACTGCAAATGTGTGTAAAACTCCAACCAAAGCTTTGGGACTCAAAAAACTGCCTGTAACTAGTATAAAGGTGAGAGTTCTACTCTAAATAGCCAGAGATTTTACTGGGAAAGCATCCTTTTTGAAGTTATTGGTCAAAATAGAAAACGTGTACAGCAGGCGCTGAAAAGCGTTTTTAAGCAATAAAAAACTGCAAATGTGTGTAAAACTCCAACCAAAGCTTTGGGACTCAAAAAACTGCCTGTAACTAGTATAAAGGTGAGAGTTCTACTCTAAATAGCCAGAGATTTTACTGGGAAAGCATCCTTTGTGAAGTTATTGGTCAAAATAGAAAACGTGTACAGCAGGCGCTGAAAAGCGTTTTTAAGCAATAAAAAACTGCAAATGTGTGTAAAACTCCAACCAAAGCTTTGGGACTCAAAAAACTGCCTGTAACTAGTATAAAGGTGAGAGTTCTACTCTAAATAGCCAGAGATTTTACTGGGAAAGCATCCTTTGTGAAGTTATTGGTCAAAATAGAAAACGTGTACAGCAGGCGCTGAAAAGCGTTTTTAAGCAATAAAAAACTGCAAATGTGTGTAAAACTCCAACCAAAGCTTTGGGACTCAAAAAACTGCCTGTAACTAGTATAAAGGTGAGAGTTCTACTCTAAATAGCCAGAGATTTTACTGGGAAAGCATCCTTTTTGAAGTTATTGGTCAAAATAGAAAACGTGTACAGCAGGCGCTGAAAAGCGTTTTTAAGCAATAAAAAACTGCAAATGTGTGTAAAACTCCAACCAAAGCTTTGGGACTCAAAAAACTGCCTGTAACTAGTATAAAGGTGAGAGTTCTACTCTAAATAGCCAGAGATTTTACTGGGAAAGCATCCTTTGTGAAGTTATTGGTCAAAATAGAAAACGTGTACAGCAGGCGCTGAAAAGCGTTTTTAAGCAATAAAAAACTGCAAATGTGTGTAAAACTCCAACCAAAGCTTTGGGATTCAAAAAACTGCCTGTAACTAGTAGAAAGGTGAGAGTTCTACTCTAAATAGCCAGAGATTTTGACTGGGAAAGCATCCTTTGTGAAGTTCATCCATCCATCCATTCTCTACCGCTTATCCGGGTCGGGTCGCGGGGGCAGTAGCTTCAGCAGGGACGCCCAGACTACCCTCTCCCCAGCCACTTCATCCAGCTCTTCCGGGGGGATCCCGAGGCGTTCCCAGGCCAGCCGAAGGATGTAGTCTCTCCAGCGCGTCCTGGGTCGTCCCCGGGGTCTCCTCCCGGTGGGACATGCCCGGAACACCTCACCAGGGAGGCGTCCGGGAGGCATCCGAATCAGATGCCCCAGCCACCTCATCTGGCTCCTCTCAATGCGGAGGAGTAGCGGCTCTACTCTGAGATCCTCCCGGATGACCGAGCTTCTCACCCTATCTCTAAGGGAGAGCCCGGACACCCTGCGGAGGAAACTCATTTCGGCCGCTTGTATCCGGGATCTTGTTCTTTCGGTCACGACCCACAGCTCATGACCATAGGTGAGGGTAGGAACGAAGATCGACCGGTAAATTGAGAGCTTCGCCTTTCGGCTTAGCTCTTTCTTTACCACAACGGACCGATACAAAGTCCGCATCACTGCAGACGCTGCACCGATCCGCCTGTCGATCTCCCGTTCCATTCTTCCCTCACTCGTGAACAAGACCCCAAGATACTTGAATTCCTCCACTTGGGGCAGGATCTCATCCCCGACCTGGAGATGGCATGCCACCCTTTCCCGACTGAGGACCATGGTCTCAGATTTGGAGGTGCTGATTCTCATCCCAGCCGCTTCACACTCGGCTGCGAACTGCTCCAATGAGAGTTGGAGGTCACGGCTTGATGAAGCCAACAGAACCACATCATCTGCAAAAAGCAGAGATGCAATACTGAGGCCACCAAACCGGACCCCCTCTACGCCTCGGCTGCGCCTAGAAATTCTGTCCATAAAAGTTATGAACAGAATCGGCGACAAAGGGCAGCCTTGGAGGAGTCCAACCCTCACCGGGAACGAGTTCGACTTACTGCCGGATATGCGGACCAAACTCTGACTCCGGTCGTACAGGGACCGAACAGCCCGTATCAGGGGGTTCGGTACCCCATACTCCCGAAGCACTCTCCACAGGACTCCCCGAGGGACACGGTCGAACGCCTTCTCCAAGTCCACAAAACACATGTAGACTGGTTGGGCGAACTCCCATGCACCCTCGAGGACCCTGCCGAGGGTGTAGAGCTGGTCCACTGTTCCACGGCCAGGACGAAAACCACACTGCTCCTCCTGAATCTGAGATTCGACTTCCCGACGGACCCTCCTCTCCAGCACCCCTGAATAGACCTTACCAGGGAGGCTGAGCAGTGTGATCCCCCTGTAGTTGGAACACACCCTCCGGTCCCCCTTCTTAAAAAGGGGGACCACCACCCCAGTCTGCCAATCCAGAGGCACTGTCCCCGATGTCCACGCGATGTTGCAGAGGCGTGTCAACCAGGACAGCCCCACAACATCCAGAGCCTTTAGGAACTCCGGGCGAATCTCATCCACCCCCGGGGCCCTGCCACCGAGGAGCTTTTTAACTACCTCGGTGACCTCAAACCCAGAGATAGGAGGGCCCGCCTCAGAGAACCCACACTCTGCTTCCCCATGGGAAGGCGTGTCGGTGGAATTGAGGAGGTCTTCGAAGTATTCTCCCCACCGACTCACAACGTCCCGAGTCGAGGTCAGCAGCGCCCCATCCCCACTATACACAGTGTTGGTGGTGCACTGCTTTCCTCTCCTGAGACGTCGGATGGTGGACCAGAATTTCCTCGAAGCCGTCCGGAAGTCTTTCTCCATGGCCTCACCGAACTCCTCCCATGCCCGGGTTTTTGCTTCAGCGACCACCAGAGCTGCATTCCGCTTGGCCAGCCGGTACCCATCAGCTGCCTCAGGAGTCCCACAGGCCAAAAAGGCCCGATAGGACTCCTTCTTCAGCTTGACGGCATCCCTCACCGTTGGTGTCCACCAACGGGTTCGCGGATTGCCGCCACGACAGGCACCGACCACCTTACGGCCACAGCTCCGGTCGGCCGCCTCAGCAATGGAGGCGCGGAACATGGTCCACTCGGACTCGATGTCCCCCGCCTCCCCCGGAACATGAGCAAAGTTCTGTCGGAGGTGGGAGTTGAAACTCCTTCTGACAGGGGATTCTGCCAGACGTTCCCAGCAGACCCTCACAATACGTTTGGGCCTGCCACGTCGGACCGGCATCTTCCCCCACCATCGGAGCCAACTCACCACCAGGTGGTGATCAGTTGACAGCTCCGCCCCTCTCTTCACCCGAGTGTCCAAGAGATGCGGCCGCAAGTCCGATGACACGACCACAAAGTCGATCATCGAACTGCGACCTAGGGTGTCCTGGTGCCAAGTGCACGTGTGGACACCCTTATGCTTGAACATGGTGTTCGTTATGGACAATCCGTGACGAGCACAGAAGTCCAATAACAGAACACCGCTCGGGTTCTGATCGGGGGGGCCGTTCCTCCCAATCGCGCCCTTCTAGGTCTCACTGTCATTGCCCACGTGAGCATTGAAGTCCCCCAACAGAACAATGGAGTCCCCAGCGGGAGCGCTCTCCAGCACCCCCTCCAAGGACTCCAAAAAGGGTGGGTACTCTGAACTGCTGTTTGGTGCATAGGCACAAACAACAGTCAGGACCCGTCCCCCCACCCGAAGGCGGAGGGAGGCTACCCTCTCGTCCACCGGGGTGAACCCCAACGTACAGGCGCCGAGCCGGGGGGCAATAAGTATACCCACACCTGCTCGGCGCCTCTCACCATGGGCAACTCCAGAGTGGAAGAGAGTCCAACCCCTCTCGAGAGGACTGGTACCAGAGCCCCAGGTGTGTGTGGAGGCGAGTCCGACTATATCGAGTCGGAACTTCTCGACCTCACACACCAGCTCGGGCTCCTTCCCTGCCAGAGAGGTGACATTCCACGTCCCTAGAGCCAGCTTCTGTAGCCGGGGATCGGATCGCCAAGGTCCCCGCCTTCGGCCACCGCCCGGCTCACACTGCACCCGACCCCTATGGCCCCTCCCACAGGTGGTGAGCCCATGGGAAGGGGGACCCACGTTACCCTTTCGGGCTGTGCCCGGCCGGACCCCATGGGTGCAGGCCCGGCCACCAGGCGCTCGCCTTCGAGCCCCACCACCAGGCCTGGCTCCAGCGGGGGGCCCCGGTGGCCCGCGTCCGGGCAAGGGAAAACGAAGTCCATTGTTTGTCGTCATCATTAGGGGTCTTTGAGCCGTGCTTTGTCTGGTCCCTCACCTGGTGTGTAATGTTGATTTGACCTAAACTTATGTCAGTGGCCAATCCTTGAATTCCCCCTAGAGTAGAGGTCATTGGTGTTTTAACTTTTGTCTAAAATGCTAGAGAATTATTTGAGCTGGGATGGGCTCCAGCATGCCCGCGACCCTTGTGAGGATAAGCTGTACAGAAAATGGATGCATGGCAAGGGAAACCTGAGTCCATTTTTTGTCATCATCATAAGGGGTCTTTGAGCCGTGCTTTGTCTGGTCCCTCACCTAGGACCTGTTTGTCATGGGTGACCCTGCTAGGGGCATAAAGCCCCAGACAACTTAGCTACTAGAATCATTGGAACACACAAACCCCTCCACCACAATAAAATGACAGCTCAAGAAGGGGATTACCTAACACTATTATTTTTAACACCGTCTGCATATAACAACACCATTAAAGCATTGAGATTTTTTACAGTGCGAAGTCAGCTCCACTTCTGCAGAGCATCAACAAATTGAGATAGACTCTTGTTTTTCCTCCATATTAAAATCTTTCATAAAAGGCAAAAATTTATATAATCTGACAAAAAAAACAAGAGTGAATTTCTCAGGTAAGAGCGAAGCTGACTATGTCATTGTCCGCCATGCCATTTTAACAAACGGTCTTCAATTCAAAAGTGCCACTATTTCTTTTGAATCCAAATAAAAGTTCTTCATCGACATTTGACATACTCCAAAAGTCTCATCTTTTAACGCAAAAAGACCATTTAAACCTGTATCAACGCTTAGTTTTCCTGTTCTTTATCTAGATTGTCAACTGTTTTGACGCACAGCGCAGTCGAGGACATCCTGGCCTTTCCAATGATCTCGTGTTTGGGTGGCTTCGAAGCGGCTGTGCTTTCTTCCTGAGACAAAATGGAGAATGCAGCAAAACACAAATGCCAGGAAACGAGAAATGGAAAGTTAAATATTACAAAGATAATGTTTTTTTCAACAAAGGCAATCATATATTATTGTTTATGAACATGTTATGAGTCATAATTTGGAGTCAGAGTTCTGTTGAACTATTTGTTCGTAAAAATTAGAGCCCTTTTATAAATGTCTACTGTAATGGACATGAGGATGATTTGATAGTGTTAGCTCATAGCTAAATAGCTTTCAAGTTCTTTGTTTACATTCCATTTTCTGCCCCAAAACACAGTTCTTTGTGGGGTTATAAACAGATAGATAGCGAGATAGCGAGATAGATAGATAGCTAGATCCTCTGTGGGCCAAGACCAGCACGTATGATAACTCGATAGATGGATACTTAAGATAAGTAATAGTAAGTAATAAGATAAGTAATAATAAGTCAAAAAATGACAAGGAACAGGTTCTTCAGGTTGAGAAACTCACTGAAGATTGTCAATGACCTGGATGTAACAGAGGAAAGACATTATTTGGAGAGTCAGGCCTCTTCTGGACAGAGTAAGGCGAGGCTGCCTTAGCTTCCCGAAACCAGGAAAAGTCTGCATCGATGAGCAAATGATCCCTTTTACAGGCCGCTGTCCCATCAGGCAATTTGTTCCATGTAAGCCATACCCTACAGGCTTAAAGGTATTTGTCCTTGCTTCTCCTGATGTTGGACCGTATATCAAGGGAAGAATACATTTGCTGGTCAAAGGTTGAGAATTGGGGCAGCGGCAGTACTACGCAGGGTTGAAACTGTTCCCACAGGAAGTCCGCTGTACTTCGACCGCTACTTCACGTAAATTAACCACATAGATGAATTGCTGACCAAGGGCCTTCCGGCAATTGAGACCATAACAAAAAAACGTGTCCCAAAGCCATGTCGGTTGACTGATGACAAAAAATTGAAAAGAGAAGAGACGGGATCGTCAGTGATGATAGTCAGGAGAAGTCCAGAGTTGGCAATAACAAATTGGTTTGACAACAAGCCAGTTTTGATGGCTTCTACTGCACACGGGAAAAATCCTGAAGATGTCTGCATCAGATGGTCGAACAAAGACAAAGAACAGATCCAGGTCCAAGTGAGAAGACCCGCATTCATCAAGGAGTACAATGACAACATGGGTGGTGTGGACCTCTGTGCTCATTCGGTGAATACTGAGCTTTTATCGCATGGCAAGCAGAACCAAGAAATGGACCATGCGTGTGATTACTTATTTCTTTGATGTTGCCATTACAAATTCCTGGATCCAGTACAAGTCTGACATCAAAGTGCTTAACCGATCTGAAAAAAACTGAACAGTTCCTGGACTTGAAACTGCATCAGGCAAATGGCCTGCTGAACTACCTAGATCCTGACAATGCTGACAAGAGGGTAGAGGAGCATGAGGTAAGTGAAGAAGAGAATTCCACAACGAGAATCATCGTTAAGAAAATATGGGGCCAGGCACTTGCCAGAAATGGAAGACTGCAACCATGCAGAGAGGTGCCTAAACCAAGGTTTCAAGGGCAAAACATACATGCGATGCATAAGTTGCAAGATGTTCCTCTGCCTTACAAAGAAGAGAAACTGCTTCCTGGAGTACCATAACTAAGAACTTATTCATGAAGAAAAGAGGAAGCTGAGGAGAAGCAAACACATTGAAACCTGTGCTCCTTAGGCCTCCTGACTTGAGAGGACAAACATGTTAAAGCTCAAGTCTGTATGATATAATAGCCTTTTTGTTTCACAGTTGAACAGAAACACAGGCCAAATGTGCTGTTTTTTTAAAAAAAGATTGATATTTTTGATTTCATTTCAGCCTGTTATAATTTTGTTGTGTTATGGTAAAATCGTTCTGCTGTCAACTACAGTAGACATGCTATAAAATCAAAATTAAAAATGTTTTTTTTAAATCTCTAAATTGTGAGTTGTTGTTTTTGCTCCAAGGAGTCAGGAAATCACAATATAAATCAATTGAAAGACACTTTTTTTCCTTGATTCTCAGGAGGATATAGCGCATTTCATACACAAGCTAACTTAATGTGCTTTACATGACTAAAAGCATTTGAAAACAGTAACAAAACAGCTTATAAACATTTAAGCCATGCTAAATTACCACACAACTACATCACTATGGAATACAGAGTGTTCATTTTCATTAACCAACAATCAGGGAAAAGCGCAAACGCAGTCCCCCACTACCAGAAATTATGCAGTCGAGATTCCCACATTTGGGGAATTCGCAGGGGTCAGTACAACCAGAGTGCAATGGTTGAGCCTCACCCTGGGTGAACCACCTTCTTGATCACGGTGTCTCCTCTGCCAGGTAAGTATGAGTTGGACTGGGCACGAGCACACAAGTCATTCACGCGCACGCTATCTCAAGCGACGGTGTCATCATGAGCATGTGAACAACCACACCCACAACGGAACATACGCTAGATGAAACGCTACTGTGTGCTAATACATGAAGAAATATGCTTCTTCCAAACGTATTGTGATAGTCTGCTGGGTACGTCTGGCAGAAACCTGATCAAATGATCGTGTTCCTTGGTCAAGTGGTCCACGTCGATCCATTAGAATGCGGAGATTAACGCATATCCTTTAGCCATGTATTAAGTCTGAAACATCCATCCATCCATTTTCTGAGCCGCTTCTCCTCACTAGGGTCGCGGGCATGCTGGAGCCTATCCCAGCTATCATCGGGCAGGAGGCGGGGTACACCCTGAACTGGTTGCCAGCCAATCGCAGGGCACATAGAAACAAACAACCATTCGCACTCACAGTCATGCCTGCGGGCAATTTAGAGTCTCCAATTAATGCATGTTTTTGGGATGTGGGAGGAAACCGGAGTGCCCGGAGAAAACCCATGCAGGCACGGGGAGAACATGCAAACTCCACACAGGCGGGGACGGGGATTGAACCCCGCACCTCAGAACTGTGAGGCTGACGCTCTAACCAGTCGGCCACCGTGCCGCCAAGTCTGAAACAACCAAAGAAAGAATTTTTATTTGTAAATTATTTGTAATAACAATCGGTTGCTGGTATAATGTTGTGGCCACAAGCTGAATAGCTGTTTGCTCAACATTTTGACGAAAAAACATCAATGACTCTGCCTCGCTCAACTACTTCCTGTTTTTTTCTTTGCTAACTGACAGTAGGACTCTAGCGCCATCGTCGCAGAGGAGGCGAATTACACCCCTTCCACTAATTTGGTTACACAACGTTCAAATTTGTCATGTGATAAGTGTTAATAATCGATTAAAGACATGCCAGAAACGTCAAAAGACATGAATATTTGCCATTAAACATTTCAACTTATATCCAAAAACAGTAAGCATGCTCTGCACAAGAATTCATGCAAAAAAAAACAGCAGAGTGAAAGCAAAACCAACCACTCGTGAAATATTTAACTATTTTTAACCATTATTACTGAAAACATACAAAAAGTAAACAAATGTAGTTTGGTTATAATACTTAAATATAATAATCTTAAGAAATGTATGGTCACGAGTCGGCCCCGTGTTTCACAATTAGTTTTACCTGTTGATGTGAAGTGACATCATATCCAATTTAGCATCCTTAAAATCTTCTGACTAGTCACTCGGAGGTTGACAACTTACAGGAGTCTTTCTTCCGTATTAAAATTGTCTTTCAGTCGTTGAAGGCGAAAATGCAATTTTATCATCTAATTTGTTAAGCTAACCTAACTTGACCACTCGTTTTCAAAAGTGATGTTCAGGTCACCTGGGACATCTCAGTGTTCTTATGTAAGCGCTAAATGAGTGTTTCTATTGGACAATGACTTCCTTATTAAATTATTTTTAAAAAATATATATTTTGTGAGTCTTCATTGTTAATTAATTCATATTAAAATGTGCAAGTGCACATAATGTCAAAGAGAGAGCACTGAAGACATTCAGAATTTTTTTTTACAAATAGTGAGGAAATTAAGCAAAGAAGAAGAAGAATCACCTTAATTGTCATGAACATGCACAAAATTTGTTCTCTGCATTTTACCCATCACAGTGAACACACAAACTTGTTAGTGGAACACACTGGAGCAGGGGGGAACTGAAACGCCATGGGAGCAGTTGGGGTATCACTGTCTTGCTCAAGGACACCACAGCCGTGAGTCCGGGGGATGTTGGCGGATGCTCCGGTCGGGGTCTTGAATCAGAATCAGAATCATCTTTATTTGCCAAGTATGTCCAAAAAACACACAAGGAATTTTTCTCCGGTAGTTGTCTGCGACCCATTGAATCCCGAGAGCGACCAACCCCCGAAATGAGATTCATTGGTTTTACACTACATTCTGCACTTCATGTCATATGATTGTTGGGTGTGCACGGTTAAGCATTTCATTACTTTGACCAAGTTGTGGGTGTGCAACATTCCTGGAGGTACTGCAATACCAGGTCGATGCGTGGAGTGGACGGACCAAGCCCCTATTCCATCTCCCAGTTCCAAAAATAAATTTAATATATGGTCCCCGGATAGGAGACGTATCAGATATTAAACTGATAAGAACAGATCACTTTCTTTTCCCTTTTGAGCAATTTAATTGTTACTTCCAACAGAATATTACATGAGCTCTTTCAGTAGCGCGGGAATGCTGGAGCCTATCCCAGCTATCGTCGGGCAGGAGGCGGGGTACACCCTGAACTGGTTGCCAGCCAATCGCAGTGCAATTTGTAACTTATTTCTGAATAATTGGTAAAGTCTTCAGTGCTCTCTGACATTATGTCCACTTGCACATTTTAATATGAATTCATTAACAATGAATAATCACATTCAGCAATGGAGGCGCGGAACATGGTCCACTGGGACTCGATGTCCTCCGCCTCCCCTGGAAGAGCAAAGTTCTATCGGAGGTGGGAGTTGAAACTCCTTCTGACAGGGGATTCCGCCAGACGTTCCAAGCAGACCCTCACAATACGTTTGGGCCTGCCACGTCGGACCGGCATCTTCCCCCACCATCGGAGCCAACTCACCACCAGGTGGTAATCAGTTGACAGCTCCGCCCCTCTTTGCACCCGAGTGTCCAAAACATGCGCCCGCAAGTCAGATGACACGACCACAAAGTCAATCATCGAACTGCCACCTAGGGTGTCCTGGTGCCAAGTGCACGTGTGGACACCCTTATGCTAGAACATGGTGTTCGTTATGGACAATCCGTGATGAGCACAGAAGTCCAATAACAGAACATCGCTCGGGTTTTGATCGGGCCGTTCCTCCCAATCACGCCTTTCCAGGTCTCACGGTCATTGCCCACGTGAGCATTGAAGTCCCCCAGCAGAACGATGGAGTCCCCAGCGGGAGCGCTCTCCAGCACCCCCTCCAAGGATTCCCAAAAGGGTGGGTACTCTGACCTGCTGTTTTGTGCATAGGCACAAACAACAGTCAGGACCCGTCCCCCCACCCGAAGGCGGAGTGAGGCTACCCTCTCGTCCACCAGTGTGAACCCCAACGTACAGGCGCCAAGCCGGGGAGCAATAAGTATACCCACACCTGCTCGGCGCCTCTCACCGTCGGCAACTCCAGAGTGGAAGAGAGTCCAACCCCTCTCGAGAGGACTGGTACCAGATCCCAAGCTGCGTGTGGAGGCGAGTCCAACTATATCTAGTCGGAACTTCTCGACCTCACACACCAGCTCGGGCTCCTTCCCTGCCAGAGAGGTGACATACCACATCGCGAGAGCCAGCTTCTGTAGCCGGGGATCGGATCGCCAAGGTCCCCGCCTTCGGCCGCCGCCCAGCTCGCACTGCACCCGACCCCTATGGCCCCTCCCACAGGTGGTGAGCCCATGGGAAGGGAGACCCAAGTTACCCTATAGGGCTGTGCCCGGCCGGGCCCCATGGGTCACCAGGCGCTCGCCTTCGAGCCCCACCTCCAGGCTTTTGCCTGGAGGTTGTGCTCGACATGATAATCACAGATGAGTCACATATGGACACGCCAAACAACAATTATGAAACGAATGTCAACTGTGTTGTTTTTCAACGTTTGTATCGAAAGAATGTTTCCTGATCCTCATGTTTTTTGGTCACGTGGTCCACGTCGATCCAATAGATTTAGCCGTGTATAAAGTCTTAAACAACCAAAAAATTAGTTTTTTGTAATAACAATTGGTTGTTGGTATAATGTTGTGGCCACAAGTTTTGTTATTTATTTGTTAATTTATTTTTGTTGTGGCCACAAGCGGAATAGCTGTTTGCTCAACATTTTGACAAAAATAAATCAATAGCCTTGCCTCAGTCAACTACTTCCTGTTTCCAGCTTTGCTAATTGAAAGTAGGACTCTAGCGCCATCGTCACTGAGGAGGCAAATTACACCCCTTCTACGAATTTGGTTACCATCCATCCATCCATTTTCTGAGCCGCTTCTCCTCACTCGGGTCGCGGGCGTGCTGGAGCCTATCCCAGCTATCATCGGGCAGGAGGCGGGGTACACCCTGAACTGGTAGCCAGCCAATCGCAGGGGACATACAAACAAACACACATTCACACCTACGGGAAATTTAGAGTCTCCAATTCATGCATGTTTTTGGGATGTGGGAGGAAACCGGAGTGCCCGGAGAAAACCCACGCAGGCACGGGGAGAACATGCAAACTCCACACAGGTAATGTATGGTCACGAGTAGGCCTCGTGTGTCTCAATTAGCTTTCCCTGTGGATGTGAAGTGACATCATATCCAATTTAGCTTCCTTAAAATCTTCTGACTGGTCACTCGAAGGAGGTTGACAACTTACAGGAGTCTGTCTTCCGTATTAAAATTTTCTTTCAGGCGTTGATGGCGAAAATGCAATTTTGTCATTAATTTGTTAAGCTAACCTATCTTGACCACTCGTTTTCCAAAGTGATGTTCAGGTAACCTGGGACATCTCAGTGTTCTTACGTAAAGGCTAAATAAGTGTTGCTGTTGGAAAATGACTTAATCATAAAACGCTAAAAAATATATACTTTTGGTGATTACTAATTGTTGATTAATTCATATTAAAACGTGCAAGTGCACATAATGTCAGAGAGCACTGAAGACTTTATCAATCATTCAGAAAGAGAAGTTACAAATTGTGAGGAAATTAGAACGTCTCACATTCACTTACGAAAACGAGAAACTGTATTTGCTAGGAGATAGTGGAGACTAACTCTGGCAAGCGGATTCAACATTTAAAAGCGAAATTTTACGAATACGGAATCAAGATGATAGATATCAATAACGTGTGATTAGCTGTAATTACACTTTGAAATCCCAATTTGTATGCGGGTATCAAAAATCAGAACCATCCTTGAGTTTTACTCGTATTATGAAGCAAAGTTTTTAATATAATGTTGGGACAATATCATTAATATAAACTCGAACGACCAATCGACAACGATGTCTTTCATACTACATCCCACTAGGTGTCAGTCGCGCCCTATTGACTTTTCCTTATTTCACATTAAAACAAAATCAATGAGGAAAAAAATGATGATGTATCTCTATCTTTTATCTCTTCAGTGCCACTGTCTCTAATTCGTACATCATGGCTGGCCTCACCACTGTTTTATAAACTTTGCCCTTCATCCTAGCAGGATGCCTCTTCTGTTACATAACACACCCTGACACCTTCCACCACCCGTTTCAACCTGTTTGGACCCGTTTCTTCACTTCCTGACCACACTCACCATTGCTCTGGACGATTGACCCCAAGTATTTAAAGTCCTCCACCCTTGGTATCTCTTCTCCCTGTAGCCTCACTCTTCCCCCACCACCCCTCTCATTCATGCACGTATATTCTGTCTTACTTCGGCTAATCTTCATTCCTCTTCTGTCAGCCTATCCATCACCACTGCAAAAAGGAAGGGGCTCAGGGCTGATCCCTGATGCAGTCCCACGTCCACCTTAAATTCGTCTGTCACACCTGCAGCACACCTCACCACTGTTCTGCTGCCCTTGTACATGTCCTGTATTATTCTAACATACTTCTCTACCACTCCAGACTTCCACATACAGTTCCACAGTTCCTCTCTGGGTAATCTGTCATAGGCTTTCTCTAGATCTACAAAGACACAATGTAGCTCCTTCTGACCTTCTCTGTACTTTTCCATCAACATCCTCAAGGCAAATAATGCATCTGTGGTACTCATTCTAGGCATAAAACCATACTGTTGCTCGCAAATACTCACTTCTGTCCTGAGTCTAGCCTCCACTACTCTTTCCCATAATTTCGTTGTGTGGCTCATCAACTTTATTCCTCTATAGTTCCCACAGCTCTGCACATCACTCTTGTTCTTAAAAATGGGCAACAGTACACTTTTCCTCCATTCCTCAGGCATCTTCTCACGCACTGGAATTCTATTGAACAAAAAACTGGTCTAAAACTCCACAGCCACCTCTCCGAGATGCTTCCATACCTCCACAGGAATGTCATCAGGACCAACTGCCTTTCCATTTTTCATCCTCTTTAATGCCTTTCTAACTTCCCCCTGACTAATTGTCACTTCCTAGTCCACCACACTTGCTTCTTCTACTCTCCCTTCTCTCTCATTTTCCTCATTCATCAACTCCTCGAAGTATTCTTTCCATCTACCTAGCACACTGCTGGCACCAGTCAACAATTTCCATTTCTATCCTTAATCACCCTAACCTGCTGCACATCCTTCCCATCTCTATCCCTCTGTCTGGCCAGCCTGTATAGATCCTTTTCTCCTTCTTTAGTGTCCAACCTGCCATACATGTCATCATATGCCTCGTTTGGCCTTTGCCACCTCTACCTTTGCCCTGTGTCGCATCTCAATGTATTCCTTTCGCCTCTCCTCGGTTCTCTCAGTGTCCCACACTGTGAGGTTCCACCACCAAGTCTCCTTCTCTTCTTTCCTGCCAGAAGATACACCAAGTACTCTCTTGCCTGCCTCTCTGATCACCTTGGCTGTAGTGGTCCAGTCTTCTGGAAGCTCCTCCCATCCATCGAGAGCCTGTCTTACCTCTTCCCGAAAAACTGCACAACACTCGTCCTGTCTCAGCTTCCGCCACATGGTTCTCTTCTCTGCCTTTGTCTTCCGAATCTTCCTTCCCACCACCAGAGTCATCCTACACACCACCATCCTATGCTGTCTAGCCACACTCTCCCCTACCACTACCTTACAGTCAGTAACCTCCTTCAGATAACATCATCTGCACAAGATGTAATCCACCTGCGTGCTTCTACCTCCGCTCTTGTAGGTCACCCTATGTTCGTGCCTCTTCTGGAAAAAAGTGTTCACTCCAGCCATTTGCATCCTTGTTGCAAAGTCTACCACCATCTGTCCCTCCAAGTTCCTCTCCTGGATGCCGTAATCACTTCTTTATCACCCCTATTTCCTTCACCGACATATCCATTACAATCTGCACCAATCACGACTCTCTCTCTGTCTGGGATGCTCAGAACTACTTCGTCGAGCTCCTTCCAGAATTTCTCTTTCACCTC
The DNA here is from genome assembly GCF_024500385.1 of Phyllopteryx taeniolatus. Lineage (NCBI taxonomy): Eukaryota > Metazoa > Chordata > Actinopteri > Syngnathiformes > Syngnathidae > Phyllopteryx > Phyllopteryx taeniolatus. Next base: position 25,046 of record NW_026903162.1, read on the forward strand.
TAGGTCACATCCTACCTGTGGGGCATAGCCACTAATCACATTATACATAACACCCTCAATTTCAAGTTTCAGCCTCATCACTCGATCTGATACTCTTTTCACCTCCAAGAAATTCTTAGCCAACTCTTCTTTTAAAATGTCCTCTTTTCCAATTTTTGTACGCTTTATTTTCTTTCTTTCGTTTACCCTTAGTGTTATGTTCTTGTTGTAGTTCGTAGTTGTAGTTGTGTGTTTCATTAAATATATCATCAAATTCTACTCGTGGTCGTATTTTGTGTGCGTTCTGAATGTAAGTCAAAATGTCGTAGTGTGTAGCAACCTTCAGATTCTAAGACTGATTAAAAATGTTTGTCGGCATTTCGCCTGAAGTTAAACTTGAAAAATTTGAGACATTAGTTTGATTTTTAACAATTAAATCAAAATTACGATAAACCGGAAGTAACGCAAAAGTCGCTCCCGCCTTATTACTTTATCCTAAATTAATTACAATTATTATTTCATACACAATCGCTACAGTATTGATGCAACCCGCGTGAGGAGATTTCAAGTTTTGAATTCAGAACACACAAAAATACAAGCTATTTCAGTAAAATCGACACGTCGCCCGCCATCTTGGGTTAATCTTACTATTTTCACGTTTGCAAGCATTTACAACGCTGTGTCTACGGTACGGAATGCTGCTCAACACAGATTACGTTTGACATGCCACACAGGTTGCAAAACTAGAGTTTTAATTCCTTTGTGTGGGGAGACAACACGTGGCATCTGCGGCGGCCGCCATTTTGTCTCTCTGCTTTGTGTATTGCAACCACGAGGCTTCGCCATGTGGTGGTTCGCGTCACACTTAGAGGCCTCCGTAGTCCGCCATCTTTGGTGTCCACGTGACATCATGTGGCTCTTCTTCGGTTGGTCTTTGCGGTCGACTGCCACCTCATGGACGTTTGCATCATGACGTAACCTGTGACCTCCCCCCTCTCGAAGTTAGCCATTAGCCACCTACCCGCTAGCAAGCTACTGACGATCGCCTACAAAGACGCCCGACCGATCGATGATTATGACTTTGGGAACAATAAATTTAGCTTGTCTGTTGCACCACATTATGATTTTCTGCTGTTTTGCGAGTGCTTTTTTGACTAGTTTTAACCACGCTGCGCGCCGCGATTGCTTTTATTAATTTAAAAGCTTCAGTTTGTGATCGCTTTCAAAACGCCGAGAGCCGCGATTGGTTTCATTAAGTTAAAGGTTTATTTTTTCATTTTCTCTCGTTTGCAAAACGGCTAAAGCCATTCAATCCAACCGCGCAACGATCGCGATTGTGATGAATTGAAACGTCGCTCGTTTGCTTCAACACAACCGCAACAATTGTACGATTGAAGCGTTGTGCCTTTTTTATTTTGAACCAATTTTGAGACTTACAACGGGAGAGTATGACAAACTTGAGCAACGAAGGCCCTGCATCACCCAAGCGATAAACGCCATCTTCCGTTCGCGTACGTGCACTGCACATTACAGTAACCACATTTAGTAGTTTAATTAGTTGCTTGTCTATTTTTAATCACTTTGGGTGACACGTGCCAAATTGTTGAACATTTGCTGGAAAAAACTGACACCTGGTCCGGTTCGCTCGAACGCGACAAGCCCAAAAGTCAGGTATCCTCCTTCGCAACCCCACAAGGGATCGCTAACAAAGAATTGGGTACGACTGCACATGCTATCCTTGAGATCATCCGCAGCTTGGCGAATAATGTGAAGCAAGACCCACGACAGCCCCTGCTTGGAGGCCACGTCCCCGAGCTCGGCCAGCCCGCCGTGATGGTCTGTTCTGACTCCGACGTCTCCAAATAGTGATGACAAGCGTCCCGTCCAACTGACTGGGCAAGCGCATAACTGACCACTGCGATGACCAAGGAACACCCATTATTAAAATCAAAATTCGCGGACCAAAACCCAGTTCCACAATCCGACCGTGCCCTGTGACTCACTGAATGACTTCAGCAACCTCCATCCATACATCCATTTTCTGAGCCGCTTATCCTCACAAGGGTCGCGGGCGTGCTGGAGCCTATCCCAGCTATCTTCGGGCAGGAGGCGGGGTACACCCTGAACTGGTTGCCAGCCAATCGCAGGGCACACATAAACAAACAACCATTCGCACAAACAACCATTCGCACTCACATTCACAGCTACGGACAATTCAGAGTTGTCAATTAACAATTAATTAAAAAGACAAGCAGCCATTTCGGCGTCTTCTCAGTAAACTCACCGCTAATGACTCATCAGGGAAATTTTACTTGATTACCACACTTGAACGTACGTTCCAACATGACGGACTCGTGGATACTGCAGCAGACATCACTGTCATGTCCGAGGACGTGTTTGACCTACTGCATGACAAAGTACAGCAAGACAGCCGTACACTTAACCTTCAACACTGTGAAATGACAATTCGCCCCCTTGCTTTGGTGAACAGCCACTTAAGCTCGCAAGTGTGGTTGCACTGGACAATAGGGCCACATTCCATCATTCATCCGGTGTTCGTGTCACCTGTCAAGTCAGTACCTTTGGTCATTGGACAAGATCTGCTAAGTCGTTTCATGCCATTAATTGACGACGCTAGACGCGACATTTATGCACAGGTGTGCCGGCCCCTGAAGCGGCCAGAACACAATAGAGAATTCTCCCAGTGCTACGCTCTGAGCCTCCTGGATGCGTCGCCGCTACCAAAATCGCAACCAGATGACAGCTTGACGAAAGGGATGTGCCCACAGGAAACGTTGAAGATGTCCACCAGTGGGTGCTCTCACGACCATTCTTCCAAGCTTTCGAGACCACAAGACGGTGAGATGGAAAACTGCGCCCTATGATATATACGCATATTACGTATATATCTGGACCTCATTGGTCCATCCATTCAGCTTTCACTCTAACCTTGATTGTGTCTTTCTTGATTAGCTGGCCGTCACTCTCGGTGCCATCTGTTTTCCCACCCGGCCCACCCTTTTATTTCCAAGGCAACGCCTGGAACCCAACTCTTCTGGTGCACCTGCAACGAACACTTGGGTTGTGCAATTCCACAGTGGTCTCCATCACCTTCTGTTGTCATGTGTCGACTTGAGCTGCTTGAAGGCTCCACCCCTCTGCTCTCCTCACTGACCTTCATCTTCACTCTTCAAAGGGACACCGGTCGATGGAACCTTGGTGATATCCTCCTCCTCTTCCTCTTCGATGTGGGGGCACACTTCTTCCTCTTCTTTTTTAATCAAAATGGGCTCCTTCCTCTTTGATGTGGTGGACCTCTTCGTCCTCCACTTCCTCTCTAATGTGAGGGGGCTCTGGCTCCTGCCGCTCTGTACGAAGATCTTCAGTGATGTCAGCAAGACAGAAGAAGACAACCCACGTGAGGAGATTTCAAGTTTTGAATTCAGAACACGCGGCACGGTAGCTGACTGGTTAGAGCGTCTGCCTCACAGTTCTGAGGACCAGTTTCAGTTTCAGTTTATTTTTGAAAGGGGACAATGCAATTTCATAAAACACATGAAGTACACATGGTTAAAAAAGCCAGAATTAGCCAGAAGGCTAGTTTTCATCTGTAGTCCCCTGGCCATGATGTAAAAAAGCAGTAAAATACATCTACAAGACAATATAATACAGGATACATAATCAAACTATACTATTAAGAGAGAATAAAACCATAATTCTTTTGATCATAACAAAAAGACAACATAACATACTTGTCTTTTAGTGTTGGCAGCTATAGGTGTTAACTAGCCACATTTTCAGTTTTTTTGTGAAGGCCTTGTATGTTGTAAGCAGTTTAACCTCCTTAGGTACTGAGTTCCACTCACCAGCGCTCCTCACTGACCAGGCTGACTTACTGAAAGTGCTCCTGCGCAGAGGAATGAGACAGTCACCTCTGACAGAGCCTCGAGTGACACGCTCAGAGCTGTTTCTTTGGCTGATGAACTCAGCCAGAGGAGCTGGGGCCAAATCATGGAGTACTTTATAAATCAAATTTAAATCTGCAAATATGTGAAGACGGTCCCAGTTTAAAAGACTGTATTTTTTTAAAATTGCACAGTGATGATAGTGCCTTGGTTTTTTATCCATCACTTTAATTACTTGTTTGTACAAAACTTCCAATGTTTTTTTTGCATTCTGACCAGCCTGGGACCAACTGGTTATGCAATAGTTAAAGTGACTAAGAATCATCGAATGCAGGTAAATTTTTGCAGCTTCAGTTGACATTTCATTCCGAATTGCATGAAAATTTGCGAGGTATAATTTGATATTTTTACACAATTTGTCAATATGGGCTTTAAAGGAAAGCTGTGAATCTATTATTAACCCAAGATATTTGTATTGGCTGACAATTTGCATTTTTTCTCCATTAACAAGTATGTAGGGGTCAGGTAATACTCTATTTGTTTTAGTGAAATACATGCCTACAGTTTTAGAAACGTTTAGCTGTAGACAGCACTCCTGCAACCAAGTTGTGACACAGGACATTGTATTAGTGAGTTTAGCAGCAACAGTATCTTTGGAGCGACCATGAACAAAGAAAACTGTGTCGTCTGCATACATTACGCACTCTGCTTCAGAGCAAACAGTGGGCAAATCGTTGATATAAAGACTAAATAAAAGGGGGCCCAATATTGATCCCTGAGGGACTCCAGAGGTTAGCCTAAGAGACTCTGATCTGCAGTTGTTAACTGATACAGATTGTGCTCGGTCATGCAGATATGATTCAATCCAGCTCACAGCTTTGCGAGAGAAGTTAAATTTTGAGAGCTTGGTAAGAAGAACAGAGTGATTTACTGTATCGAAAGCTTTCCTGAGGTCCAAGAACACCGCCCCTACAACTCCACCCTTGTCGAGAGAAGATTTTATTTTCTCAATGAAGAGGCATGTAGCCATTTCAGTGGAATGCTTGGATCTGAAACCAAACTGCATGGCGTGGAGAGAGGGGGAGCTGCTGATTAAATAATGGACAATCTGCTCTGACACCCATTTTTCTGCAACTTTGGAAATGGCCGGAAGAATGCTTATAGGTCGTTAGTTATTCAGAGAAGTTGAGTCACCGGATTTAAAGACAGGGGTAACAATAGCAGATTTCCAGGCCTTTGGAAAGTGACCAGATGAAATTGAAAGATTAATGATTGAGGCAATAGGAGGAGCAAGAGTTGAACCTAGATCTTTGAGCATGCTCGTGTCCATTCCAAAAACATCCTTTGCCTTAGATGGTTTGAGTGAATGAATTAAATCGATAACTTTGGTCTCAGTAATATTTGTAATAGTAAAGAACTGCGTTGTAGACAATGCAGGGTATTCCTTCATTTGTTTTACTGCAAACTTAGAAGAGATTTCTGACACAGATTCAATGAAGTAGTTGTTAAAAGCATCAGCCATCACTTGAGGTTCCGTCAGGATGTTTCCATTTAATTGAATTTGCATTAGTTTTGTTTTGTTATTTTGTGTAACACCCAATAGTTTTTTAAAATAATTCCAGGTTATTTTTGAATTTCCCTTCGCACTATTCAGAGCAGTAATTAAAAAGTCAGCTTTAGATTTTCTTATTTCTTTCACTACCCTATTTCTCATTGAGATAAAGTGCTGTCTATTGTATCCTGATTTGACCGACAAATTCAAGGAATGATCGCATTCTTTCATCAGTTTCAGAATAAATGTGTTTAACCAAGGAAGGCCATTCTTTCTAGCTTTTAGTTTAATTATCCGTGTAAATTGTATAATAATTTATTGTATTTTGATGGCAAATTTAGAACAATCCTCATCTAAATTTTTACCAGCGAGTAATACATCCCAGTTTACTTCTTGGATGGAATCTTGGAAATTTTGTTGTTCATGTTTTGGTATCCTATTGGATTCAGTGGTGGCCAAGGGTTTGAAGCGCTTTTTATTTAATTTTCTTGAAACCATTATAAGATTGTGATCAGACAATCCTGTGAGCATATTGTATGGCTTCAAGATCCTTTCTGGCCTATTAGTAAAGGCTAGATCAATCTGAGTTCGGGTGGAGTTTGTAATTCTCGTAGGGCCATTAAAAACCTGAGTCATATCCATATCATCCATAACCCTTTTCAATTTTTTCCTAACTTTGTTAACTTCCCAATTAACATTTAGGTCACCCATTATTATCACCTCTTTTGCAAGATTGAGTTGTTTCAGTAACATTTCCAGCTTTTCATAGAAAGCGGCATTTGATGAGGGAGGCCTATAAATAACTACAAGAATAAAAGACATTTGCTGTGACAAAGAAACAGTTAGTCCAAGAAATTCTAATCCATTCTCATCTGTAACATGTATTTCATTACAATTAAAAGTGTCCTTGGCATAAATCATAACACCTCCTCCCTTAGAACCCTGTCTGTCGTTTCTAAACATTTTATAACCAGGTACAGATAATATTGCTGAGGGCGAAGATTCATGGAGCCATGTCTCAGATAGGCAGAGGAAGTCAATATCTGAGTCAGTGAGAAGGTGATTGACCTGATCACTTTTCGTTAAAATGCTTCGTATATTTCAGTGTGCACAAAGAATGCCTTTTGGTTTGCGTGTTGAGTCCCATATTAATTTAGAGTTATTAACGGTTTGGAACGCCCTCCATTTCCGGTGCTTTAGTATTGCGGGGTTTGGCAGCCCCCTGTTTCTTTTATTGGCAATGTTTGCATGTAGCTTTACGCTGCCAGCTTCCGCATCAGCCGTCGGTGGTGGTGGTGGAGGCCCAGCCGTCGGTGGTGGTGGTGGTGGAGGCCCAGCCGTCGGTGGTGGTGGAGGCCCAGCCGTCGGTGGTGGTGGTGGAGGCCCAGCCGTCGGTGGTGGTGGAGTAGGCCCAGCCGTCGGTGGTGGTGGTGGTGGAGGCCCAGCCGTCGGTGGTGGTGGTGGAAGCCCAGCCGTCGGTGGTGGTGGTGGAAGCCCAGCCGTCGGTGGTGGAGGAGGCCCAGCCGTCGGTGGTGGTGGAGGCCCAGCCGTCGGTGGTGGAGGCCCATTGGCACACATGATAACACAGCAAGACAAGAAGAAACCGCGTCAAAAAGGTTGTTTGGAATCATACGCCAAATATTGAGCCATTTTGACAAGAAAGCAGTTGAAGAAGTTGCGACTTTTGCGAGGACCAAGAAAAGCCCAACTGGCTGGCTGACTGTCGACAAGTTCCCAAATACAGAGTGGCGTCCAAACACCAGAAAGTTTACCTTGCCTGTGCGCGGCAAGAGGAGGACGCGTTTCACATCGGCGGACTTCGCTCCCTCGCCAAAAGGTCCGCCGCGCCGGCCGGTTCCCTCACACCTGGGCGATGGGTTGTGCTCTTCGAAGAGGAAACCGACACTTCGAGTTCATCCAGACAGAAGCGCTGCAAGTTCCCGGGCGCAGGCTCAAACTCAAGATGGTTGTCCTGTAGCACAGTGGATTTTAGTACATTTATTTTAGGGTAGCTTGTTGTTTTATTTCAGAGTATATGGTTCTCTATAGATTCTTGCTCTGTTTAAGAGTCGATTATTCTTCGATTTCAACGTAGATAATTATGTTTGCAGTGGATATTTGTTCTATTTCTTTGTATTTTCTTGTTTCCGATAAGATTGTTGTTGTTAACAGTGCTCTTTTGAATACATTATTGTTTACGCCTTCTTTTTTTCTTGTATTATCCGGGGCTTGCTTCGAGTTGTCAGCGATCACCATCGACGTCAATGCCTTTGCTCGTCTTTAAGAAGTCATCGTTTCTTTACATTGGACCTCGCAGCCCGACCCGCCCCCCTCCCCCCCCCAAAAAAATAACTCCAATTAGAGTCCCCAGAAAAGTGACCGGAGGCCAGATTGAATGTCCGGCGCAAGTGGACGCGCATACTTCTCTGCCACTCCAGACTTCCACATGCAGTACCACAGTTACTCTCTGGGGACTCTGTCATAGGCTTTCTCTAGATCTACAAAGACACAATGTAGCTCATTCTGACCGTCTCTGTACTTTTCCATCAACATTACTCAAGGCAAATAATGCATCTGTGGTACTCTTTCTAGGCATGACACCATACTGTTGCTCGTAAATACTCACTTATATCCTGAGTCTAGCCTCCACTACTCTTTCCCAAAACTTCATTGTGTGGCTCATCAACTTTATTCCTCTAAAGTTCCCAGAGATCTGCACAACACCTTTGTTCTTAAAAATGTCCACCAGCACACTTTTCCTCCATTCCTCAGGCATCTTCGACAAATGACTGAGAACTATGTGAATTTCTTGGGTAGCCCCTCACTTACACTCTGGTCCTGTAGATGTTTATAATTTACATAGCCACTCCCACCACACTTCAGTTGTACAGCCGGGTCTACGACCCCCTGTCCTGCAGGCTTCCACTCCTGTCCCTGTCCTGTCCAATCCTGTCCTATCTTGTTGTATCCTTACCTCGCAGGGTGTAGCACAACTGACCCATACAACACTCGATTCTGCGTAATTGTACTATATTACTTTCCTCATCTTGTTAACAGCTAGAGTTTCATCTTTTGTTGTCTTCTTTTCCTATATTATTTAGCTACCTTTTCACTCTGTCTCCTTTTTTTGTTTCTGAAATTGCCCTTTAAAAACTTTGCTCTATTTGACTGAACGATTGTAATTCTCAATAAATATCCATTTGAATACAAAGAAACCACATCTCAAGAATGGTTAGCATAAACATTGAATCTGTATCTGGGTGGTAGGCGCCAGTGAGAATTTAAATCACGACCCCTGGTTTACAAGACCAGTGCTCTTGCCCCTGAGATATGAGCCCTTCTGTTAGCATTTTCGCTCATGAGCTATCACCTAATTTTACAAAATGAAGAGCAAAGCTTGGAAATGTCTGTGATCAGCTTGTTAACCATAGTGCTAATGGTAGGTTAGCAAGGGATGACAGAGTATGTCATGGCTTTTGACATGTGCAAATTGACTATTCAGGAAGCTGGTTTCCTACCTTGTCTAGCGTCATGTATAACAAATAGGAAACTACACTTCAGGCCTCAGTGAGAATTGAACTCACGACCCCTGGTTTACTAGACCAGTGCTCTAGCCACTGAGCTATGAGGCCTTTCTTTTGTGGTTAGAGTTACCATGTTGGTTAACTAGTTAACAGCAACCAAGTGGGCAAATGCATTGTCAGCTTGTTAAGAAACAAAGTATCAAGGAATTTAATTGTCTTACCAACACACATTTACACATTTTTGGATTCATACGCGACCAAGACGCGGAGTTAAACGCGGATCCGATCGATGACGTCATTGATCGGATCGGCGACTTATGACATGAAAGCCGGCCAGCATAAAATGCTAATTATCGGCCGATAACGATAACACCGATCAGATCGGCGGAAATTCTACTTTTAAACAAAATAATTTATTCTTTTCAATTTATATGAAAGTGGGTCGCGATTTTGCAACATTAGCCACATGCAAGCTGAATGTACTGCTGAACTGAATGTTCTGTTAGCCACAAGTGATTCGTTCGTTTAACGAGTCCTGTCTTGGCACGAGTGACTCAGGTGGAATTTCATTGTGAACTAGTACGATGAGTGATTCGTACTAGTGCAAGGAACGACATATGCAGTGAACGTACTCGTGAGTGATTATAACCGTTCTTCCTTACGGGACAGCTTTCACGAGCATCCGTTTCTCCAACCTAAACGGCTAATGTTGGGTCAGTCAAGCACATGAAAACATCCATCCATCCATCCATCCATTTTCTGAGTCGCGGTCATGCTGGAGCCTATCCCAGCTGTCATCAGGCAGGAGGCGGGGTACACCCTGAACTGGTTGCCAGCCAATCGCAGGGCACATAGAAACTAACAACCATTCGCACTCACAGTCATGCCTACGGGCAATTTAGAGTCTCCAATTAATGCATGATTTTGGGATGTGGGAGGAAACCGGAGTGCCCGGAGAAAACCCACGCAGGCACGGGGAGAACATGCAAACTCCACACAGGCGGGGACAGGGATTGAACCCCGCACCTCAGAACTGTGAGGCTGACGCTCTAACCAGTCGGCCACCGTGCCGCCCACATGAAAACAAACACACATATTTAAAATAAATGTAAATTCATAATAAATGTATGCATGCATACAGACATATTCCCCGGTGTCTCTAATGCAATAATTATATCATTTTAATTAATAACAACACAACTGCAATTAAGCTTACACAGCACTTCTAAAACCACTCAGACACTTTACAGTAAACAGATGAATGTATTTAATACAAAATCATGAGTGAAACAGGTTGATGTTTTCAGACAATAAATTTAACTTTTCACAACAAGAGAAAGCTCTGCTTTCACAGAGCATCAAATAATTGAGATAGACTCTTGTTGCTCCTCCCCACAAAAATCCTTAGTAAAAGGGGAAAGATTTATGCAACCTGAAAAGAAACAAGAGTGAACTGCTTTTGTCACAGCGAAGCGGGCTATGTCATTGTCCGCCATGCCATTTTAACAGACGGTCTTAAATTCAAACAATTGGACTTTTTTTTAACACTAATAAAACAAAATCCACCTACATTTGACATACTCCAATATTCTCATCCTGTCACGCAAAAAGACAATGTAAACGTGTATAGATGCTCTGTGTTGCCGTTTTTTTATCAAGATTGACAACCGTTTTGATGCACGGCATTGTGGGAAGGTGACACATTTCATGTCATCTGATTGATTGGTGTGTTCTTTTGAGTTTATGATTATTTGGACAATCTTGTGGGGGTGCACCGTTCCTGGAGGTACTGCAATACCAGGTTGATGCGTGGAGTGGACAGAATCAGAATCAGAATCAGAATCAGAATCAGAATCAGAATCATCTTTATTTGCCAAGTATGTCCAAAACACACAAGGAATTTGTCTCCGGTAGTTGGAGCCGCTCTAGTACAACAGACAGTCAATTTACAGAACACTTTGGAGACATAAAGACATTGACAAAAAACAATTGTGCAAAAAGATGCAGAGTCCTCTAGCACTTAGAGCAGTTCGAATGGCTAATATCGCAATAGTCCGGTGCAATGACCATTGTGCAAAGGGCACTGAGACTTCAAGGAGTGTATGCGGTTTAAAGTGACGAGTAGTGCGATAATCAGGGACAATGGTTGTGCAAATGTTACAGATACTCCTCAATCAGTGTGCAAATGGAGCAGATGCTACTCTGGCATGAGTGGCCAGTATATGCAAATAGTGCAGCACGGCGAGACAACTACAGTGAGTGCACGAGTAATACATAATTGGCCCCACAGAAATGTGACAACGAACTCAAGTCAAAAAATTGCCAGCTTGTTGTAATGGAATTATAAGTTAGCTGTTTAAGAAGTTGATTGCAAGAGGGAAGAAGCTGTTGGAATGTCTACTAGTTCTAGTTTGCATTGATCGGTAGCGCCTACCTGAGGGAAGGAGCTGGAAGAGCTGGTGACCGGGGTGGGGAGGGTCCGGGAGGATTTTGCACGCCCATGTCTTAGTTCTGGCAGCGTGCAAGTCCTCAAGGGTGGGTAGGGGGGTACCGACAATCCTTTCAGCAGTTTTGATTGTCCGTTGCAGTCGGAGTTTGTCCTTTTTTGTAGCAGCACCAAACCAGACTGTGATGGAAGAACACAGGACTGATTCGATGACCGCTGTGTAGAACTGTCTCAGAATCAGAATCAGAATCATCTTTATTTGCCAAGTATGTCCAAAACACACAAGGAATTTGTCTCCGGTAGTTGGAGCCGCTCTAGTACAACAGACAGTCAATTTACAGAACACTTTGGAGACATAAAGACATTGACAAAAAACAATAACAAACAACAATTGTGCAAAAAGATGCAGAGTCCTCAGTTCGAATGGCTAATAACGCAATAGTCCGGTGCAATGACCATTGTTCAAAGGGCACTGAGACTTCAAGGAGTGTATGCGGTTTAAAGTGACGAGTACTGCGATAATCTGGGACAATGGTTGTGCAAATGTTACAGATACTCCTCAATCAGTGTGCAAATGGAGCAGATGCTACTCTGGCATGAGTGGCCACTATATGCAAATAGTGCAGCACGGCGAGACAACTACAGTGAGTGCACGAGTAATACATAATACAGAAATGTGACAACGAACTCAAGTCAAAAAATTGCCAGCTTGTTGTAATGGAATTGTAAGTTAGCTGTTCAAGAAGTTGATTGCAAGAGGGAAGAAGCTGTTGGAATGTCTACTAGTTCTAGTTTGCATTGATCGGTAGCGCCTACCTGAGGGAAGGAGCTGGAAGAGCTGGTGACCAGGGTGGGGAGGGTCCGAGAGGATTTTGCACGCCCTTGTCTTAGTTCTGGCAGCGTGCAAGTCCTCAAGGGTGGGTAGGGGGTTACCGACAATCCTTTCAGCAGTTTTGATTGCCCGTTGCAGTCGGAGTTTGTCCTTTTTTGTAGCAGCACCAAACCAGACTGTGATGGAAGAACACAGGACTGATTCGATGACCGCTGTGTAGAACTGTCTCAGCAGCTCCGGTGGCAGGCCATGCTTTCTCAGAAGCCGCAGGAAGTACATCCTCTGCTGGGCCTTTTTGAGGACGGAGTTGATGTTGGTCGCCCACTTCAGGTCCTGGGAGATTGTAATTCCCAGGAACTTGAAGGTCTCGACGGTTGACACAAGGCAGCTGGACAGCGTGAGGGGCAGCTGTGGCGAAGGATGCCTCCTGAAGTCCACGATCATCTCTACAGTCTTGAGCGTGTTCAGCTCCAGGTTGTGTCGGCCGCACCACAGCTCCAGCCGCTCCGCTTCCTGTCGATATGCAGACTCGTCACCGTCCTTGATGAGGCCGATGACAGTGGTGTCATCTGCAAACTTCAGGAGTTTGACAGTCGGGTTCGCTGAGGTGCAGTCGTTCGTGTAGAGAGAGAAGAGCAGCGGAGAGAGGACACAACCTTGGGGCGCCCCAGTGCTGATGCTGCGTGTGGATGAGGTGGCCTCCCCCAGCCTGACCTGCTGTGTCCTGCCCGTCAGAAAGCTGTAGATCCACTGGCAGATGGCAGGTGAGACGCTGAGCTGGAGAAGCTTGGATGAAAGGAGTTCAGGGATGATGGTGTTGAACGCTGAGCTGAAGTCCACGAACAGGATCCTCGCGTAGGTCCCTGCACTGTCGAGGTGTTCTAGGATGAAGTGCAGTCCCATGTTGACTGCATCATCCGCAGATCTGTTCGCTTGGTAGGCAAACTGCAGGGGGTCCAGCAGGGGACCTGTGACACTCTTGAGGTGGTCCAGCACAAGACGTTCAAAGGACTTCATGACCACAGATGTCAAAGCGACAGGCCTGTAGTCATTCAGACCCGAGATTGCAGGTTTCTTGGGGACTGGGATGATGGTGGAGCGTTTGAAGCAGGATGGAACTTCGCACATTTCCAGTGATCTGTTGAAGATCTGAGTGAAGACTGGCGCGAGCTGGTCCGCGCAGACTTTGAGGCAGGATGGAGACACGTGGTCCGGGCCTGCCGCTTTGTTAATCTTTTGTTGTTTGAAGATGCGTCTCACATCCTGTTCATGGATGGTTAACGCAGAGGTCAGAGGTGTGATTGTGGTCGCGGGTGCGGCCGGGTTGGTGTGTGGTGTGAAACTGTCCTTTTCAAATCTGCAGTAGAAGGTATTCAAGTCGTTGGCTAGTGTGCTATTGTTCTCAGCTTGGGGGGATCGTCGCTTGTAATTAGTCAGCGACTGGAATGCATGCCAGACTGATTTAGAGTCGTTTGCGCTAAACTGTTTTTCCAACTTTGCTGTATAGATCCTCTTTGCAATGTTAATTTCTTTGGTCAGCTGGTTTCTAGCTCGATTATACAGGGCCCTGTCCCCACTCTGATATGCGTCCTCCTTAGCTTGGCGAAGCTGCTTAAGTTTAGCAGTGAACCACGGCTTATTGTTGTTGAATGTGCGAAATGATTTTGTTGGAACACAGACCTCTTCACAGAAACTGATATAGGATGTGACAGTGTCCGTATACTCATCCAGGCTGCCAGCTGAATTTTCAAAGACACTCCAGTCTGTGCAGTCTAAGCAGCTTTGAAGTTCCATCTTGGCTTCATTTGTCCACTTTTTGACTGTTTTCACTGTAGGCTTCGCACATTTAAGTTCTTGCCTGTACGTCGGTATTAAGTGAATTAAGCAGTGATCAGACGAGCCCAAGGCTGCACGAGGTATAGCATGGAATGCGTTTTTTACCGTGGTGTAGCAGTGGTCTAAAGTATTATTTTCCCTGGTAGGACAGTCGATGTGCTGCTTGTATTTAGGGAGTTCGTGGTTGAGTTTAGCTTTGTTAAAGTCCCCGAGAATAATGAGGGGTGAGTCGGGGTGTTTTTTTTCAATTTCGTTGACTTGATCGGCGAGCGTTAGCAATGCGGCGTTCGTGTTAGCTTGAGGCGGAATATAGACGCCAGCGAGAATGAATGATGCGAACTCACGTGGCGAGTAGAATGGTTTACAATTTAAGAATAGCGACTCCAAATGCGGGCTGCAGTGTGTGCTGATCACCGTGACGTCCGTACACCATTTTTCGTTGATATAGAGGCATATCCCGCCACCCTTTGTTTTCCCCGATGATTCCATGTCGCGGTCCGCTCGATGAATGTGGAAACCGGGAAGCATAATGCCGGCATCAGGTACAGCGTCGCAGAGCCAGGTCTCCGTGAAGCACATGGCCGCGGAACGTCCGAAGTCTTTACTTGTCTTTAACAGAAGATGAAGCTCGTCCATTTTGTTGGGTAGGGAGCGTACGTTCGCGAGGTGGATCGACGGGAACGCCAATCTGTGTCCTCTCTTGCGGAGTTTCACCTGAATGCCGGCTCGCTTCCCTCTGTGGCGCCGCTTCCGTCTCCATGCGGCGAAAACCGCGGACGCCGCTCCGGTGAGTAACTCGGGGAAAAAACTGAGCGGATATTCTAAAGTTGGTGACAGAAAGTCTGGAGTAGACTCCTTGATGGTTAGCAGGTCTCCCCTTGTGTAAGTGAGTCGTGTAAGGTCTCCAAAGACGGACGAAAAACACAAAAACAAAGACAATACTAGAGAGCGCGTTACCGAGGCGACCACACTGGTAGGCGCCATCTTGCTTCTCAGCAGCTCCGGTGGCAGGCCGTGCTTTCTCACAAGCCCCTATTCCATCTCAAGGAAGGCCATTCTTTCTAGCTTTTAGTTTAATTATCCGTGTAAATTGTATAATAATTTATTGTATTTTGTTGGCAAATTTAGAACAATCCTCATCTAAATTTTTTACCAGCGAGTAATACATCCCATTTTACTTCTTGGATGGAATCTTGGAAATTTTGTTGTTCATGTTTTGGTATCCTATTGGATTCAGTGGTGGCCAAGGGTTTGAAGCGCTTTTTATTTAAATTTCTTTTGACCATTATAAGATTGTGATCAGACAATCCTGTGAGCATATTGTATGGCTTCAAGATCCTTTCTGGCCTATTAGTAAAGGCTAGATCAATCTGAGTTCGGGTGGAGTTTGTAATTCTCGTAGGGCCATTAATAACCTGAGTCATATCCATATCATCCATAACCCTTTTCAATTTTTTCCTAACTTTGTTAACTTCCCAATTAACATTTAGGTCACCCATTATTATCACCTCTTTTGCAAGATTGAGTTGTTTCAGTAACATTTCCAGCTTTTCATAGAAAGCGGCATTTGATGAGGGAGGCCTATAAATAACTACAAGAATAAAAGACATTTGCTGTGACAAAGAAACAGTTAGTCCAAGAAATTCTAATCCATTCTCATCTGTAACATGTATTTCATTACAATTAAAAGTGTCCTTGGTATAAATCATAACACCTCCTCCCTTAGAACCCTGTCTGTCGTTTCTAAACATTTTATAACCAGGTACAGATAGTATTGCTGAGGGTGAAGATTCATGGAGCCATGTCTCAGATAGGCAGAGGAAGTCAATATTTGAGTCAGTGAGAAGGTGATTGACCTGATCACTTTTCGTTAAAATGCTTCGTATATTTAAGTGTGCACTAAGAATGCCTTTTGGTTTACGTGTTGAGTCCCATATTAATTTAGAGTTATTAACGGTTTGGAACGCCCTCCATTTCCGGTGCTTTAGTATTGGGGGGTTTGGCAGCCCCCTGTTTCTTTTATTGGCAATGTTTGCATATAGCTTTACGCTGCCAGCTTCCCCATCAGCCGTCGGTGGTGGTGGTGGTGGTGGTAGAGGCCCAGCCGTCGGTGGTGGTGGTGGTGGAGGCCCAGCCGTCGGTGGTGGTGGTGGTGGAGGCCCAGCCGTCGGTGGTGGTGGTGGAGGCCCAGCCGTCGGTGGTGGTGGTGGAAGCCCCTATTCCATCTCACAGTCCCAAAAATGAATTTAATATATGGTCCCCAGATAGGATACATATCAGATATTAAACTGATAAGAACAGATACTACACTTGATCTTAGCCAAAAGGCCGAGAAGCGATGCCGACATAACACCAGAAAAGACGACCTCATTCTCCAGCCTACACGCCAAAGTTATGGTGGCACATATCGACATGATAATCACAGATGAGTCAGATATGGACACGCCAAACAACAATTATGAAACGAATGTCAACTGTGTCGTTTTTCAACGTTTATATTGAAAGAATGTTGTCAGATGCTCGTGTTCCTTGGTCACGTGGTCCACGTCGTTCCATTAGAATGCGGACATTAACGCATATCCTTAAGCCGTGTATTAAGACCGAAGAAAATAATGAGTTATTTTGAAATGAACACATATTTTGAAATCAATGGCTCTGCCTCGGTCCAATACTTCCAGTTACCTGCTTTGGGAACCGACAGTAGGACTCTAGCGCCATCGTCGCAGAGGAGACAAATTACACCCCTCCCACTAATTTAGTTTAACAATTTTAGTTTAGTTTGTTGCTGTTCCTCATGTTGTAAGCCTTAATAATCGAATAAAAACATGCCAGAAACGTCAAAATCCTTGAATATTTTCCATTAAACATTTCAACGTATACCCCAAAACAGTAAGCATGCCCTGCCCAAGAATTAATGCAAAAAACGACAGAGTGAACGCAAAACCAACCACTTGTGAAGTACTTAACTATAATCAACCATTATGACTTGACAACACACAACAATAGAAAAAGAAAATCCATATTCGTAAACAAATTTAGTTTGGTTGTCATATATAGTATGTAGTATAGTATAATAGTCTTAAGGAAATGTATGGTCACGAGTAGGCCCCGTGTTTTGCAATTAGCTTTACCTATTGATGTGAAGTGACATATCCAATTTTGCTTCCATAAAATCTTATGACTGGTCACTCGAAGGAGATTGACAACTTAGAGGAGTCTGTATTAACATTTTGTTTCAGTTGATGAATTTTGTCATCTAATTTGTTCAATTTACCTAACTTGACCGCTCGTATTCCAAAGTGATGCTCAGGTCACCTGGGAGATCTCAGCGTTCTTACGTAAAGGCTAAATAAGTATTTCTATTGGACAATGACTTCATTATAAAACTCTAAAAATATGTATTTTTGGTTATTATTCATTGTTAATGAATTCATATTAAAATATGCAAGTGGACATAATGTCAGCGAGCACTGAAGACTTTACCAATTATTCAGAAATAAGTTACAAATTGCCCTGCGATTGGCTGGCAACCAGTTCAGGGTGTACCCCGCCTCCTGCCCGACGATAGCTGGGATAGGCTCCAGCATTCCCGCGACCCTAGTGAGGAGAAGTGGCTCAGAAAATGGATGGATGGATAATTATTACAGTGTAGAATTTTAAACAACTTTTCTATGACTTCTGTAATTTACTTTGCCCTCATTTCAATGTTTAATTGATGTGAAAGATAAAACTGTGCTCCCTCCTTAAAGAGCTGATGTAATATTCTGTTGGCAGTAACAATGAAATTGCTCAAAAGGGAAAAGAAAGTGATTTGTTCTCATCAGTTTAATATCTGATACGTCTCCTATCCGGGGACCATATATTAAATTGATTTTTGGAACTGGGAGATGGACTAGGGGCTTGCTCCGTCCACTCCATGCATCGACCTGGTATTGCAGTACCTCCAGGAACAGTGCACCCCCACAACTTGGTCAAAGTAATGAAATGCTTAACCGTGCACACCCAACAATCATATGACATGAAGTGTACAGAATGTAGTGTAAAACCAATGAATCTCATTTTGGGGGTTGGTCGCTCTCGGGATTCAATGGGTCGCAGACAATTTACGTGCATTGTTATTCTGATTTTCGGTACAGTACGCAGGCGTATTAAGTTCCCACATGGAGCATAGTTGAAAAGTGACAAGAAATGTTGCTTCCTTGTTCTCTCGGTAAACAAATACAGAGCAGCCCAATCTAGCTGGTGGACGTCTTGGCAGGCAATATGACTTTGGCGGTACAGCAAACTCATCTGAAAGGGCATTTACAAATATAATATACTGTACATGTATAAGTAGGTCGCGACTTTGCAACATTAGGAACATGCGGGTGACAAAAGTTGAGAACCACTGAAGAAGGCTTTTCTTCACCTGCGTAAAAAAACATCCAATTGTATCTGTGTCGGATTGGGGTTCAATCCCCGGCCCCGCCTGTGTGGAGTTTGCATGTTCTCCCTGTGCCTGCGTGGGTTTTCTCCGGGCACTCCGGTTTCCTCCCACATCCCAAAAACATGCATGCTCGATTAATTGACGACTCTAAATTGCCCGTAGGTGTGAATGTGAGTGTGAATGGTTGTTTGTTTGTCTGTGCCCTGCGATTGGCTGGCAACCGGTTCAGGGTGTACGCCGCCTCCTGCCCGATGTTAGCTGGAATAGGCTCCAGCACGCCCGCGACCTTAGTGAGGAGAAGCGGTTCAGAAAATGGATGGATGGATAAGACGAATGCGTTATTTCGTTAAGAACTACTTCCAATTATGTTTACATTCGATTTTCTTTAATTAGTCAAATCATTGGTCTCTCTTAAACCCCAATGGGTGGTTTATTTGTTTCTGGGTGTGAATGACCTCACTTTCAACTTATTTGATTGTCTCTCGATGCCGCTGTGCATTATGTAACCATTTCCTGTCTCAATTTCATCTTTTATTGTGATGAACATGCATGCATGCACACAAAATTTGTTCTCTGCATTTAACCCATCACAGTGAACACATACACGTTAGTGGAACACACAAGAGGAGGGGGGAGCTGAAGCACCCGGGGAGCATTTCGGGGTATCAGTGTCTTGCTCAAGGACACCACAGCCGTGAGTCTGGGGGATGTTGGCGGATGGTCCAGTCAGGGTTTTGAACCTAGGTCCCCCACGGTGGCAGGTGATGATCTTAACCATTGGTTCACAGCTGCCGGCTTTACAACATTAGAAACATGCGGGTGACAGTTGACAACCACTGTTAAGACCACTCGCCTGCTTGACTATGAGCCAAGGTTGTCATGCATAATAGGTCACAGTCGGTGGCAGTAGTTTTTTTAGACGCACATCAAACTGTTGTACCCAAAAGTGTCATCAGTGTGTGACATTCGACTAGACGAATGCATTATTTTCTTCAAGTCCTCTAATTATGTTTACATTTTTTAGATTTTCTTTAATTAGTTAAATCATGCCAGCACGGTGGTGTGAATGTGAGTGTGAATGGTTGTTTGTATGTGCCCAGCGATTGGCTGGCAACCAGTTCAGGTTGTACCGCGAATGGGTGGTTCATATGTTTCTGGGTGTGAATGACCCCACTTTCAAGTTATTTTATCGTGTCTCGATGCCGCTGTGCATTATGGGTATCCATTTACTGTCTCAATTTAAACTGAAATTCTCAAATAAGAAGCATATTTGTTCATGTATTAGCACACAGTAGCGTTTCATCTTGCGTATGTTCCGGCTTGCCCCTTATGTGTATGGTTGTTCACATGCTCATGACGACAAATGTGGGAATCTCGCCTGCATAATTTCTGGTAGTGGGGGACTGCGCTCGCGCTCTCCCCTGATCATTGGTTAACAAAAAAGAAGACAGTAAGCATGGTACTATGTTACCAATAAGGATCAGTGTTTGAGTGTACTGAATCATTCAAAGCTCTTCTTCAAAAACATTTGTTCACATTCAGTTCTTTTTCACATTCATTCAAGTGCTTTCTTATTCAGTTAATGATCCATCCCCGAAGATCACATTCACCCAACACATTCACTGAAGGACTATGTTGTTGTTGTTGTCATGTATTGTAAACTAGGAAAGGCGGGGACATTATTTATTTACAAAAACAAAAAGGCTAAATAAAGACCTACCTATCTCTCTCTCAGAAACCACCTGAACACCCGCTTCGGTCGTGACCCGTGAACATGCGTTCATCGAGTTCAGCTAGCGACCATCCTTCCGTCTCCCCTGACGTCCAGCTAGGCTCTCGCCACCCGGCGTGACTTTTCTGCATCCACCGCGGTGGACAGCATCGCTGACACCAGCACCTGTGCTTCCTGTTTACCCACCTTAATGTTATTGTTATCAAATCAGTGTTAAGCGTCTTTGAGTGTCTTGAAAAGCGCAATAGGTTTGATCTATTATTATTATTATTGTTATTATTGATTAAAAAGCTAAAAATGGGAACGTCAACCTCGCCAATATGGCCACTAAGTAGGCACGTTGGTTCGCCGGGCTGTTACAGCGAGCTTACGTGTCTAGTCTTCATAATTATCATATTACCATGAGCATATTACTCCAATTCTAAAGTATTTCCACTGGCTCCCAGTCAGCTGTAGAATAGATTTTAAAGTTCTGTTACTGGTCTATAAATCACTAAATGGTTTAGGTCCTGAATACATGAATTAAATTTCTGGCATGTCTTTAATCGATTATTAACACTTATCACAAATTTGAACGTTGTGTAACCAAATTAGTGGAAGGGGTGTAATTCGCCTCCTCTGCGACGATGGCGCAAGAGTCCTACTGTCAGTTAGCAAAGAAAGAAACAGGAAGTAGTTGAGCGAGGCAGAGTCATTGATGTTTTTTCATCAAAATGTTGAGCAAACAGCTATTCAGCTTGTGGCCACAACATTATATACCATACCATTATTATATTATATATTATATATTATATATTATATATTGGCGGCACGGTGGCCGACTGGTTAGAGCGTCAGCCTCACAGTTCTGAGGACCCGGGTTCAATCCCCGGCCCCGCCTGTGTGGAGTTTGCATGTTCTCCCCGTGCCTGCGTGGGTTTCCTCCGGGCACTCCGGTTTCCTCCCACATCCCAAAAACATGCATGAATTGGAGATGCTAAATTGCCCATAGGCATGACTGTGAGTGCGAATGGTTGTTTGTTCCTATGTGCCCTGCGATTGGCTGGCAACCAGTTCAGGGTGTACCCCGCCTCCTGCCCGATGACAGCTGGGATAGGCTCCAGCACGCCCGCGACCCTAGTGAGGAGAAGCGGCTCAGAAAATGGATGGATGGATGGATATTATATATTATATATTATATTATATTATTATACCATAACATATTATACCAGCAACCGATTTTTATTCCAAATAACTCATTATTTCTTTGGTTGTTTCAGACTTAATACATGGCTAAAGGATATGCGTTAATCTCCGCATTCTATTGGATCGACGTGGGCCACGTGACCAAGGAACACGAGCATCTGACAACATTATTTCGATATAAACGTTGAAAAACAACACAGTTGACATTCGTTTCATAATTGTTGTTTGGGGTGTCCATATGTGACTCATCTGTGATATGTGCCACCATAACTTTGGCGTGTAGGCTGGAGAATGAGGTCGTCTTTTCTGGCGTTGTGTTGGTATCGCTTCTCGGCCTTTTGGCTAAGATCAAGTGTAGTATCTGTTCTTATCAGTTTAATATCTGATATGACCCCTATTCGGGGACCATATATTAAATTGTTTTTTGGAGCTGGGAGATGGAATAGGGGCTTGCTCCGTCCACTCCACGCATCGACCTGGTATTGCAGTATCTCCAGGAGCGGTGCACCCCCACAACTTGGTCAAAATGAATATCAATTGAGCAATCAATTCAATGACTTGAACTATATTTAATGCACTGAACAGAAGGAAAACAAGTGACTCTCAACTCTGGGGTTTGTCTGTTACTCTCACTTTCATTATTGTACAGAGGTGTATTAAGTTTGGACATGGAGCATTGGAGAAAAGTGACAAGGAATGTTGTATGCCTCTCCCCAGCCACTTCATCCAGCTCTTCCGGGGGGGATCCCGAGGCGTTCCCAGGACGAAAACCACACTGCTCCTCCAGAACCTGAGATTCGACTTCCCGACGGGACCTCCTCTCCAGCACCCCTGAATAGACCTTACCAGGGAGGCTGAAGAGTGTGATCCCCCTCTAGTTGGAAAACAGACTCCGGTCCCCCTTCTTAAAACGGGGGACCATCACCCCAGTCTGCCAATCCAGAGGCACTGTCCCCGATGTCAACACGATCTTGCAGTGGCGTGTCAACCAGGACAGTCCCACAACATCAAGAGCCTTTAAGAACTCCGGGCGAATCTCATCCAGGCCCGGGGCCTTGCCACTGAGGAGGTTTTTAACCACCTCGGTGACCTACACCCCAGAGATAGGAGAGCCCGCCTCAGAGAACCAGACTCTGCTTCCTCATGAGAAGGTGTGTCGGTGGAATTGAGGAGGTCTTCGAAGTATTCTCCCAACCGACTCTCAACGTCCCGAGTCAAGTTCAGCAGCGCCACATCCCCACTAGACACAGTCTTGATGGTGCACAGCTTCCCCTGCCTGAGACGCCGGAGGGTGGACCAGAATTTCCTCGAAGCCGTCCGGAGGGCTTTCTCCATGGCCTCACCAAACTCCTCCCATACCGGAGTTTTTGCTTCAGCGACCAGCAAAGCTGCATTCCACTTGGCCAGCCCGTACCCATCAGCTGCCTCAGGAGTCCCACAGGCCAAAAAGGCCCGATAGGACTCCTTCTTCAGCTTGACGGCATCCCTCACCAAAGGGTTCGGGGATTGCTGCCACGAAAGGCACCGACCACGTTATGGCCACAGCTCCGGTCGACCGCCTCAGCAATGGAGGCGCGGAACATGGTCTGCTCGGACTCGATGTCCCCCGCCTCGCCCGGAACATGAGCAAAGTTCTGTCGGAGGTGAGAATTGAAACTCCTTCTGACAGGGGATTCTGTCAGACATTCCCAGCCGACCATCACAATACGTTTGGGCCTGCCACGTCGAACCGGCATCTTCCCCCACGCCAAGGTCCCTGCCTTCTGACACCGCTCAGCTCGCACTGCACCCGACCCCTATGGCCCCTCCCACAGGTGGTGTACCCATGGGAAATAGAATGAATGCTTTTTGTCTAAAACGTCGCCAAGATTGTCATGTGCAATTGCTCAGAGTTGGTGGCAGTAGCAATTTGAGATGCGCAGCCAACTGTTGGAACCGTAAGCGTTTTTAGTGTCTGACATTCGACGAGACGAATGCATTATTTTCGTCAAGAACTATTTGTAATTATGTTTACTTTCGATTTTTTTTAACTAGTCCAATCTTTTCTCTTACATCCGAATGGGTGGACTCTAAATTGCCAATAGGTTTGAATGTGAGTGCGAATGGTTGTTTGTTTCTATGTGGCCTGCGATTGGCTGCCGACCGGTTCAGGGTGTACCCCGCCTCCCGCCCGAAGATGGCTGGGATAGGCTCGAGCAGCCCCCGACCCTCGTGAGGAGAAGCGGAAAAGACAATGGATGGATGGAGGGAGGTTAATATGTTTCTTGGTGTTAATGTATTAGCACACAGTAGCGTTTCATCTAGCGTATGTTCCGGCTTGCCCATTGTGTGTATGGTTGTTCACATGCTCATGATGACACCGTCGCTTGACATAGCGTGCGCGTGAATGACTTGCATGCTCGCGCCGTGTGCAACTCATACTTACCAGGCAGAGAAGACACCATGATCGAGAAGGTGGTTCACCCAAGATGAGGCTCAGCCATTGCACTCCGGTTGTGCTGAACTCTGCGAATTCCCCAAATGTGGGAATCTCGACTGCATAATTTCTGGTAGTGGGGGGCTGTGTTTGCGCTCTCCCCTGATCATTGGTTGAAAATAATTAGGATGTTGCTTGTTGTAAAAGCTGGAGTGTGCATCATATGATGCTATGGTACTGCAGTATGATGTAATTTCTAGCATACATGGGTTTGCTCTGAGTAGTAGAACCAGTTAGTAATGACAGGATGAAGCTTCATAACATCGTAACGCTTCGGTCATTGGTTCGAGTCATGGTCCATTTCTTGATGCTTCATGTGCGCACGAAACCACCTGCCGGCCATGTGTATAATCACAGGCAACTGTATCTTCCGCCACGTATTGTGTGATGCATTGCAATATGGCGTTTGTTGTGGCTCTTGGAAATGACTTATGAATGACAAAAAAAATCTTTGATCAAATATTATGTCGACATGAATTAATAGAGTTGACTTATCCAAGATGGCGCCTACCAGTGTGGTCGCCTTGGTAACGCGCTCTCTAGTATTGTTTTTGTGTTTTTCGTTCATCTTTGGAGACCTTACACGACTCACTTACACAAGGGGAGACCAGCTAACCATCAAGGAGGCTACTCCGGACTTTCTGTCACCAATTTTCGCAAATCCGCTCAGTTTTTTCCCTGAGTTACTCACCGGAGCGGCGTCAGCGGTTTTCGGCGCATGGAGACGGAAGCGGCGCCACAGAGGGAAACGGGCCGGCATTCAGGTGAAACTCCGCAAGAGAGGACACAGATTGGCGTTCCCGTCGATCCACCTCGCGAATGTATGCTCCCTACCCAACAAAATGGACGAGCTGCATCTTCTGTTAAAGACCAGTAAAGACTTCGGACATTCCGCGGCCATGTGCTTCACGGAGACCTGGCTTTGCGACGCTGTACCCGATGGCGCCGTCATGCTTCCCGGCTCCCACATTCATCGAGCGGACCGCGACATGGTATCATCGGGGAAAACAAAAGGCGGCGGGATATGCTTCTATAGAAACGAAAAATGGTGTACGGACGTCACGGTGCTCAGCACACACTGCAGCCCGCATTTGGAGTTGCTATTTTTAAACTGTAAACCATTCTACTCGCCACATGAGTTCGCATCATTCATACTGGCTGGAGTCTACATACCGCCTCAAGCTAACACGAACGCCGCACAGCTAACGCTCGCCGAACAAGTCAACGAAATTGAAAAAAAACACCCGGACTCACCCCTCATTATTCTCAGGGACTTTAACAAAGCTAAACTCAACCACGAACTCCCTAAATACAAGCAACACATCGACTGTCCTTCCAGGGAAAATAATACTTTAGACCACTGCTACACTACGGTAAAAAAACACATACCGTGCTATTCCTCGTGCAGCCCTGGGCTCGTCTGATCACTGCTTAATTCACTTAATACCGACGTACAGGAAAGAACTTAAATGCGCAAAGCCTACAGTGAAAACAGTGAAAAAGTGGACCAATGAAGCCAAGATGGAACTTCAAAGCTGTTTAGACTGCACAGACTGGTGTGTCTTTGAAAATTCAGCTGGCAGCCTGGATGAATATATGGACACTGTCACATCCTATATCAGTTTCTGTGAAGAGGTTTGTGTACCAACAAATTCATTTCGCACATTCAACAACAACAAGCCGTGGTTCACTGCTAAACTTACGCAGCTTCGCCAAGCAAAGGAGGACGCATATCAGAGCGGGGACAGGGCCCTGTAGAATCGAGCTAGAAATCAGCAGACTCAAGAAATTAACATTGCAAAGAGGAACTATGCAGCAAAGTTGGAAAATCAGTTTAGCGCAAACGACTCTAAATCAGTCTGGCATGCATTCCAATCACTGATTACAAGCGACGATCCCCCCAAGCTGAGAACAATAGCACACTAGCCAACGACTTGAATACCTTCTACTGCAGTTTTGAAAAGGACAGTTTCACACCACACACCCACCCGGCCGCACCCACGACCACAATAACACCTCTGACCTCTGCGTTAACCATCCATGAACAGGATGTGAGACGCATCTTCAAACAACAAAAGATTAACAAAGCGGCAGTCCCGGACCACGTGTCCCCATCCTGCCTCAAAGTCTGCGCGGACCAGCTCGCTCCAGTCTTCACTCAGATCTTCAATAGATCTCTGGAAATGTGCGAAGTTCCATCCTGTTTCAAACGCTCCACCATCATTCCAGTCCCCAAGAAACCTGCAATCTCGGGTCTGAATGATTACAGGCCTGTCGCTTTGACATCTGTGGTCATGAATTCCTTTGAGTGTCACAGGTCCCCTGCTGGACCCCCTGCAGTTTGCCTACCAAGCAAACAGATCTGCGGATGATGCAGTCAACATGGGACTGCACTTCATCCTAGAACACCTCGACAGTGCAGGGACCTACGCGAGGATCCTGTTCGTGGACTTCAGCTCAGCGTTCAACACCATCATCCCTGAACTCCTTTCATCTAAGCTTCTCCAGCTCAGCGTCTCACCTGCCATCTGCCAGTGGATTTACAGCTTCCTGACGGGCAAGACACAACAGGTCAGGCTGGGGGAGGCCACCTCATCCACACGCAGCATCAGCACTGGGGCGCCCCAAGGTTGTGTCCTCTCTCCGCTGCTCTTCTCTCTCTACACGAACGACTGCACCTCAGCGAACCCGACTGTCAAACCCCTGAAGTTTGCAAATGACACCACTGTCATCGGCCTCATCAAGGACGGTGACGAGTCTGCATATCGACAGGAAGCGGAGCGGCTGGAACTGTGGTGCGGCCGACACAACCTGGAGCTGAACACGCTCAAGACTGTAGAGATGATCGTGGACTTCAGGAGGCATCCTTCGCCACAGCTGCCCCTCACGTTGTCCAGCTGCCTTGTGTCAACCGTCGAGACCTTCAAGTTCCTGGGAATTACAATCTCTCAGGACCTGAAGTGGGCGACCAACATCAACTCCGTCCTCAAAAAGGCCCAGCAGAGGATGTACTTCCTGCGGCTTCTGAGAAAGCTCCGCCTGCCACCGGAGCAGCTGAGACAGTTCTACACAGCGGTCATCGAATCAGTCCTGTGTTCTTCCATCACAGTCTGGTTTGGTGCTGCTACAAAAAAGGACAAACTCCGACTGCAACGGACAATCAAAACTGCTGAAAGGATTGTCGGTACCCCCCTACCCACCATTGAGGACTTGCACGCTGCCAGAACAAAGACAAGGGCTTGCAAAATCCTCTCGGACCCTCCGCACCCCGGTCACCAGCTTTTCCAGCTCCTTCCCTCAGGTAGGCGCTACCGATCAATGCAAACTAGAACTAGTAGACATTCCAACAGCGTATTCCCTCTTGCAATCAACTTCTTAAACAGCTAACCTATAATTCCATTACAACAAGCTGGGAATTTTATGACTTGAGTTCGTTGTCACATTTCTGTGGGGCCAATTATGTATTACTCGTGCACTCACTGTAGTTGTCTCGCCATGCTGCACTATTTGCATATACTGGCCACTCATGCAGAGTAGCATCTGCTCCATTTGCACACTGATTGAGGAGTATCTGTAACATTTGCACAACCATTGTCCCAGATTATCGCACTACTCGTCACTTTAAACCGCATACACTCCTTGAAGTCTCAGCGCCCTTTGCACAATGGTCATTGCACCGGACTATTGCAATATTAGTCATTCGAACTGCTCAAAGTGCTAGAGGACTCTGCATCTTTTTGCACAATTGTTTTTTGTCAATGTCTTTGTCTCCAAAGTGTTCTCTGTAAATTGACTGTCTGCTGTCGTACTAGAGCGGCTCCAACTACCGGAGACAAATTCCTTGTGTGTTTTGGACATACTTGGCAAATAAAGATGATTCTGATTCTGATTCTGATTTATCATAACTTGACATGATGATGATGAATAGTTACATGATATCATTTGTCAATATTTATTTCAGCTTTTCAATTTTTGAAGGTGCGTTTGTGGATCAACGGGCAAGCGTGTGTATTTTTATACAAACATAACGCAGTTTTCAAGTTATTCTCACACACGCACACACACACTACAAAATAGATGATTGAGAGCTTGCCACTTTTTATTTGAACACTGTAATCATAAGATGGTTTTTGTATCTTGCTGACAGATGAGGAAGGCGATTTCTTTTCTTTTCCTTACTAATGACGGGGCTGACGGTTTTCCACCGTATTCAGCCACAGTCGGCTTTCCGGGGATTTCGGCAGGGTCGACTGTTGGATCCCCATAAAAATTACTCGCAGTCGAGTCATCATCCTGATAGGAAACTGCAGCACTGGCATCAGAGGATGTCAATATTGATTGGATCAAAGGCTTTTGACAAGTCCAAAACTAAGTGGTCACTTAGTGGAGGGTCTCTCCTCTTTGTCTCATTTGCATGTTTAGGTTACTCCATATTTTACCCTGTGTGCCTTTTCATTTTTTAGTGTGTGTGACCTGTCGTCCCGCGCACCCTGAGATGAAGCTCCGAAAGTGGATATTCTCTAGCTGGAGCTGTCGGCCTTGTCAAAACGGGCATTGTAAATAATTGGCAATAACAATTATGTTTTACTTTTCAAATAAACAGCTTGAAGCAAGCACAAGGGCGTGCAAAATCACGCCTCTTATTTGGAAAACCATGCAAGTGAGAGTGAGAACAGGTGGTAACGAACACGTTAATAAGTGTGTTTTAATAAGTTTAAATGTGCTTAAAGCATGTGAGATGTGAAAACCTTTTTTTTAACTACAATCCCAACATTGTGTTAAACAAATAAAAACAGAATACAATAATTTGCAAATCATGTTCAACCTATATTTAATTGAATACACTACAAAGACAAGATATTTAATGTTCAAACTGTTCAACTTTATTGTTTTTAGCAAATAATCATTAACACGCAACATAGGGTCATGTTTACCATTGTGTTACAACACCTTTTCTTTTAACAACATTCAAAAAACGTTTGGGAACTGAGGACACTAATTGTTGAAGCTTTGTCGGTGGAATACTTTCCCATTCTTGCTTGATGTACAGCTTCAGCTGTTCAACAGTCTGGGGTCTCCGTTGTCGTCTTTTACGCTTCATAATGCGCCACACATTTTCAATGGGAGACAGTTCTGGACTGCAGGCAGGCCAGTCTAGTACCCGTACTCTTTTACGACGAAGCCACGCTGTTGTAACACGTGCAGAATGTGGTTTGGCATTGTCTTGCTGAAATAAGCAGCAAAAGATGTTGCTTGGATGGCAGCATATGTTTCTCCAAAACCTTTAAGTACCTTTCAGCATTAATGGTGCCTTCACAGATGTGTAAGTTCACAGATGTGTAAGTTACCCATGCCAGTGGTACGTCAAACTGTATTTACTGACATTGGTTTTCTGAAGTGTTCCTGAGCCCATGTGGTGGTCACACATTGATGTTGGTTTTTGATGCAGTGCCGCCTGAGGGATCAAAGGTCACGGGCATTCAATGTTGGTTTTCGGCCTTGCCGCTTACATGCAGTGATTTCTCCAGATTCTCTGAACCTTTTGATGATATTATGGACCTTAGATGATTCCTAAATTCCTTGCAATTGTATGTTGAGGAACATTGTCCTTAAACTGTTCGACTATTTTCTCACGCACTTGTTCACAAAGAGGTGAACCTCGCCCCATCTTTGCTTGTGAATGACTGAGCAATTAAGGGAAACTCCGTTTATACCCAATCATGGCACCCACCTGTTCCCAATTAGCCTGTTCACCTGTGGGATTTTCCAAACAGGTGTTTGATGAGCATTCCTCAACATTCTCAGTCTTTTTTGCCACCTGTCCCAGCTTTTTTGGAAAGTGTTGCAGCCATAAAATTCTAAGTTAATGACTATTTGCTAAAAACAATAAAGTTTATCAGATTAAATATCTTGTCTTTGTAGTGTATCCATCCATCCATCCATTCATTTTCTACCGCTTATCCGAGGTCGGGTCGTGGGGGAAGTAGATCCCGAGGTGTTCCCAGGCCAGCTGAAAGACGTAGTCTCCCCAGCGTGTCCTGGGTCATCCCCGGGGTCTCCTCCCAGTGGGATGTGCCCGGAACACCTCACCAGGAAACATCCTTAACAGATGCCCCAGCCACCTCATCTGGCTCCTCTCGATGTGGAGGAGCAGCGGCTCTACTCTGAGATCCTCCCGGATGACCGAGGTTCTCACCCTATCTCTAAGGGAGAGCCCGGACACCCTGCGGAGGAAACTCATTTCGGCCGCTTGTATCCAGGATCTTGTTCTTTCGGTCACGACTCACAGCTCTTGACCATAGGTGTGGGTAGGAACATAGATCGTCCGGTAAATTGAGAGCTTTGCCTTTCGGCTTAGCTCCTTCTTTACCACAACGGACCGATACAAAGTCCACATCACTGCAGACGCTGCACCGATCCGCCTGTTGATCTCCCGTTCCATTCTTCCCTCACTCGTGAACAAGACCCCAAGATATTTGGATATCACCACATGGGCTCAGGAACACTTCAGAAAACCAATGTCAGTAAATAGAGTTTGGCGCTACATCTGTAAGTGCAACTTCAAACTCAACTATGCAAAGCAAAAGCCATTTATCAACAACACCCAGAAACGCCGCCGGCTTCTCTGGGCCCGAGCTCATCGAAGATGGACTGATGAAAAGTGGAAAAGTGTTCTGTGGTCCGACGAGTCCACATTTCAAATTGTTTTGGGAAATTATGGACACCGTGTCCTCCGGAAAAGAACCATCTGGACAGTTATGGACGCAAAGTTCAAAAGCCAGCATCTGTGATGTCTGTTTCATTGACCCTAACTTGAGCATTGGCTTGACTTTGAGCAACAGTAAGTGCTTAATGTTGGGGCAGCCATACGGACAAGATCAACTTGATATGCGTACACAGCGCCGTTATATGGTTGTTGCCGAGATCACTTCAAATGTACAAACTGTTTAATTGTGTGTTTGGAAGCTTCTGTTTTCTGACTGCGTTGAAGTGCAGTCGTTTGTGTAGAGAGAGAAGAGCACCGGAGAGAGGACACAACCCCAGTGCTGATGCTGCGTGTGGATGAGGTGGCCTCACCCAGCCTCACCTGCTGTGTCCTGCCCGTCAGGAAGCTGTAAATCCACTGGCAGATGGAGAAGCTTGGATGAAAGGAGTTCACGGGTGATGGTGTTGAACGCTGAGCTGAAGTCCACGAACAGGATCCTCGCATAGGTCCCTGCACTGTCGAGGTGTTCTAGGATGAAGTGCAGTCCCATATTGACTGCATCATCCGCAGACCTGTTTGCTCGGTAGGCAAACTGCAGGGGCTCCAGCAGGGGACCTGTGACGCTCTTGAGGTGGTCCAGCACGAGACGTTCAAAGGACTTCATGACCACAGATGTCAAAGCGACAGGCCTGTAGTCATTTAAACCCGAGATTGTAGCTTTCTTGGGGACTGGAATGATGGTGGAGCGTTTGAAACAGGATGGTACTGCGCACAGTTCCAGAGATCTATTGAATATCTGTGTGAAGACTGGAGCGAGCTGGTCCGCGCAGACTTAGAGGCAGGATGGGGACACATGGTCTGGGCCTGCCGCTTTGTTTATCTTTTGTTGTTTGTAGATGCATCTCACATCCTGTTCGTGGATGGTTAACGCAGTAGTAAGTGCGACTTGTTGGGGCAGTTTTGCTGTGCCAAGATCTGGTCCTGCTTATTCACAAATTGTCAGAACTCAACCCCCAGTAGAGTTTGTTATGAGGTTGAGGATGTCATTTTCATTACCAGTACATGAGCAAGGGCTAAATATTGTATTCACTGCTACTTGTTTGCTGCTTGCAAATTACTGACTTGAATTTTTCCTGCAGGAAGAATTTTTTGTTGGGGTAGTTTGGAATGGTATGTTAGTTTCTTTCGTTTTTCTGGAGCTGTTTTTCAATGCAATCCAATGTTTGACAACGGTCGTTTCTCTCTCCAATCCAATGTTTTGCAACAATGAATTGAATCGACTAATTTGTCAGCAAGATTACTCAAGCATAAGCAGAGACTTTTTCTTAAAGCAGTAAGTGCTACTTGTTGGGGTAGTTCTTATGGCACTTAGTGTTGCTGCAACCAAATCTGGTGCTGCCCATTTTAGCAGTAAGTGCTACTTGTTGTGGCAGTTTTGCTGTGCTAAGATCTGGTCGTGCTTGTTCACAAATTGTCAGAACTCAACCCTCAGTAGAGTTTCTCATGAGGTTGAGGATGTCCTTTTCTTTCACAGTACATGAGCAAGGGCTAAATGTTGTATTCACTGAGTGCTACTTGTTTTCTGCTTTTGCATGACTGACACATTTTTAGAAATGCTGATGAATTTCTATTGTGATGACTTCTCAAATGGAAACATCCATGTATTATGTTTTCATAAGTGCTTCTTTTTGGGGTTATCTCGGTTGTTAGTTTCCGGCAGACAACTGATACCAGTGATAACGATCACAGGAGTTGAAAACGACGATAGCCCATTCATCAAATGGGAAGAACTGCAACACATTCCTAACGTCCATACATCTCATGTAGAGTCGTTGGCATGAAAGACGGATTTGAATTTCAATGGCTGAAATCTCTATTTAAAGTGGTTACCATTGCATGATGCACAGCTTCTCAACCTTACGAAGGAGAAGGCAGACTGGCGAGGAAGGAATCATCCATTGACAAATCGGAAATACACAAGAAAAGAAAGACCTTCCAAAAAAGTCAGTTTTTATTGACCCTAACTTGAGCATTGGTTTGACTTTGAGCAAAACTAAGTGCTTCTTGTTGGGGCAGTCATACGGACAAGACCAACTTGATATGCATACACACTGCCGTAATATGGCTGTTGCCGAGATCACTTCAAATGTACAAACTGTTTAATTGTGTGTTTGGAAGCTTCTGTTTTCTGGCTTGAGTTGTTTTTCAAGGTAATGCAACATGTTGACACCAACCAAGATGAATGTGCTAATTTGTCAGCAAGATTCCTCGAAAATAAGCACTCACTCGTGTTCTTAAAGCACTAAGTGCTTTTTATTGTGGTAGTTCTGTTGACTTTTATACTATGTTTGGTAAATGTTGATGATATAAAATTACGATCACTTCAACTGGAAGCTTTTAATGTTTTTCTGTTCTAAGCGCTTTTCTCTTTTCGGTTGCCTCCGAAGTGAGATTTCTGGCATTCATTTAGGGTTGCATTCCTTTCTCACAAGTTTTGACATGAACATAACCAGAACAAATTACTGACTTGAATTTTCCTGCAGGAAGTGCTTTTTGTCGGTGTAGTTTGGACTGGGATGTTAGTTTCTTTGGTTGAGCTGTTTTTCAATGCAATCCAATGTTTGAAAACGGTCGTTTCTCTCTCCTATCCAATGTTTTGCAACAATGAATTGAATCAGCTAATTTGTCAGCAAGATTACTCAAACATAAGCACTGACTTGTGTTCTTAAAGCAGTAAGTGCTACTTGTTGGGGTAGTTCTTATGGCTTTCATACTACGTTTGGTCTAGACTGATGGGCCAACGAGCAAAGCATTCTGGGATTTGTAATATTAGTGGCGCATGTGCTATTTACTGGCGGGCCAGCTCTAATTGACATTTAATATGGTCTTGCGGGCCAAATATAATTACATCGTGGCCTGAGTTTGACATATTTGGTCTGCAGCCTCTCTGTCCTGATTCCACTTCACTGGCAGCACTATTCATGGTGTTCGCGCAGGAGCTCAAGGTCCAAGGTTTTTGTTTTTCAAGGCAGATGAATAAAAATAATAATAATAAAAAAAAAAAACAGGCCTTGTTCAGACTTTGTTTTGAAGAAAGTACCTTTCACATGTGAGGTGCACATGATCACCAATAAACAATGGTAACTTCCACTCCACTTGAGATTTACGTGACCAGCAAACCACGTACATCAGCTCCCTGACAAGCAAGAAAGTACAACAAAGAAGGTGTTTCCACCCAGTCTCAAACTGGGCACTTTTCACGTGTGAGGCGAACGTGATAACCACTACACTATGGAAACCGTGGTGGGTGTAGTACCCAAAAGCGGACATGGAGTAATTCATTGACCAGCCCACCGCAGAATTGAATATTTACAAATGATAAGTCTTAATGTAATATATTTAAGCATTGAAGTCAGAATTCTTTTGAGAGGACCAAGTGTTTTGAGCAGTTATCAAGCCAACCATCTTTTCTTTTTATTTCTACAACAAAGGTATTCCTACGGCCATTTGTTCATTTATTCGGGCCACCCTTGTCTTTTCGGACAATAACCTTTCTTTGTTTTACAACAGGGGTTTGGGTCTTCAAAGTATATATATATATATATATATATATATATATATATATATATATATATATATATATATATATATATATATATATATATATATATATATATATATATATATATATATATATATATATATATATATATATATACACAGAGACAAGTCAAAGATGCTTGCAATACACAAGGACTAAAGTATTTTACAATTTTGTATACCAAATGATTTGCATAACAAATGCATGGTCTGCTCTGTGTAATATTTTGCAATTTCTCACTGTGCCCGCCTGGAGTTAGGACTTGTCTGGATTTGCAGTTGTTGGTCCCTGGTGGTCTAGTGGTTAGGATTCAGCGCTCTCACCGCTGCGGCCCGGGTCCGATTCCCGGTCAGGGAATGTTAATTCTTAAGCCTATTTGGTCAAGTGTTGTTCAACATTGACTATGGATTGGGACATTGGGTTGACCTGGGTTTGATCCTCTCTTAATGCACCCCTATGGGTGGCACAACCCAGTGCAAACTGTAGTCCGGTCCCAAACCTGGATAAATGCAGAGGGATTCGTCAGGAAGGGCATCTGGCTTATAACTTTGCTCGACAAATATGAGCGTTCATCCAAAGAATCCCATACCAGATCGGTCATGTCCGTGGTTAACAACATCCGGCACCGTTGTCCTGCAGGGCGCCGGTGGAAATTCAGCTCCTATGGGTCAAAGACGAAGGCGGGTTTAAATTATTTTACCATGGTGTAGATGGGAAGAGAAATTGAGTAGGGGTTATTTTAAATGAAGAGTTAGCTGAGAATGTCTTGGAGGTGAAAAGAGTATCAGATCGAGTGATGAGGCTGAAACTTGAAATTGAGGGTGTTATGTATAGTGTGATTAGTGGCTATGCCCCACAGGTAGGATGTGACCGAGAGGTCAAAGAGAAATTCGGGATGGAACTTGACGAAGTAGTTCTGAGCAACCCAGACAGAGAGAGTCGTGATTGGTGCAGATTGTAATGGACATGTTGGTGAGGGAAACAGGGGTGATGAAGAAGTAAGGGGTAAGTACGGCATCCAGGAAAGGAACTTGGAGGGACAGATGGCGGTAGATTTTGCAAAAAGGATGGAAATGGCTGGAGTGAACACTTTTTTCCAGAAGAGGCAGGAACATAGGGTGACCTACAAGAGCGGATGTAGAAGCACGCAGGTGGATTACATCTTGTGCAGACAATGTAATCTGAAGGAGGTTACCGACTGTAAGGTAGTGGTCGGGGAGAGTGGGGCTAGACTGCATAGGATGGTGGTGTGTAAGATGACTCTGGTGGTGGGGAGGAAGATTAGGAAGACAAAGGCAGAGCAGAGAACCATGTGGTGGAAGCTGAGACAGGAAGAGTGTCGTGCGGCTTTTTGGGAAGATGTGAGACGGGCTCTCTGTGGACAGCTTTCAGAAGACTGGAACACTACAGCCAAAGTGATTAGAGAGACAGGCAGGAGAGTCCTTGGTGTACCTTCTGAGAGGAGACTTGGTGGCGGAACCTCACAGTACAGGAAATCATAGAAGGAAAGAGGTTAGCTTAGAAGAAATAAGTGGGACACTGAGAGGACCGAGGAGAGGCGAAAGGAATACATTGAGATGCAACGTATGGCAAAGGTAGAGGTGGCAAAGGCCAAATAAGAGGCATATGATGACGTATGCCAGGTTGGCCACTGAAGAAAGAGAAAAGGATCTCTACAGGTTGGCCAGACAGAGGGACAGAGATGGGAAGGATGTGCAGCAGGTTAGGGTGATTAAAGATAGAGCTTGAAATGTGTTGAGAGGCCCACTCCCTTTAAAGACGATGTGGAAGAGCACCCCCACATCAAACATGAAGTGGAGGAGGACATCACCAAATTTCCATCTACTGGTGTCCCTTTGAAGATTGAAGATGAAAGTCAAAGTTAGGAGAGCAGAGGGGCGGAGCCTCCAAGCAGAAGCTCAAGTCAACACATGACAGCAGAAGGTGATGGAGACCACTGTGGAGGATCACAAGTCGACGGCCTCTTAGCTCCACTGTCAGATCGTGATGACACGACGTCACACCCTCCTCACACTGATGATGATGATGGACAGTGTGAAGGTGATATGACATGTCACACCGAAAACAAACGATGGAAATGTTCTCTGTGAGAAAATATTTGCTTTTCAGAGTAATTTGAAACAACACATGAAAATACAAACAGAAGGGAAAGATTTTGCCTTCTCAGTTTGTGGTCAAAGATTCTCTGTGAAGGAAAGCTGAAAAATGCACACAAGAACCCACACTGGTGAGAAACCTTTTGCATGCTCAGTTTGTGGCCAAAGATTCTCTTATAAGTGTCAGGCGAAGATATAGAAGTGTGCTGGTGATAGCAGCGATGAAGAAGCTTGGAATGAAAAAGTAAATGTTTAATATTAAAGGAAATTACTATCATACTGATTGACAAAAATCTACATTCTTGTATTCTGTCTGCCATCTTTTAGTTTATCAATCTTTTAGTTTTCTTTGTTTCTGCTAAAAGGCTGCTGTGGACAAATGCTGAGAATTATCACTCGCGTCAAAATACTTTTGTCCATTGTTTTAAAATGAGCAAATGATTGATCGAACTAGATTGTGACGAGACTTTTGACTTAATAAAATACAATTCTTCAAACAGTGAGAGTCACTCAATTGTCTTGTATGTCAAAGCCATTTTCCCCTTTGAAAAGAATTGAAATGCCTTCAATCCATTCAAAACCCTCAAGAAACAAATGCTGGCAACACAAAGCAAAAAAATGGCACAAGCGACAAGGCCGAAGTGGAAAACCGCTAAACTGGGGCTGTTAGATAAATTGTAGAAGTTATCATTTATTTGCTGAGCTTGCATTAGTATAATGGACAATTTTAGATGTCTCGCCTTCAAAAAGAAGACTCAGCATCATCCGATGGAAGGGCGCCTGGACCAAGGACGTGATCGGATGTGGTCGGGTCGTGACAGGTGTTGGTTCAATATTATGTGTTGTGTCTTATTACTTAGAACACTATGTCTGGAAAAAACCCTCTTATAATCAAATATTTTGTGTTGTGTCTTATTGCTTAGAACATTATGATTTGTAAATCCCTCCTATTTCAAATAAAAGCAGGAGCGAGGGGGGGGGGATTGTTTAGAGCGTGTTGAGAGGCTGTGATCTGAACAATCTCCCATACGCCCTCCTCATGAGAAAAAGAAACCAGCGTCTTCATTCCTTTTGTGTCTATTTTTTATAATGTTGGGTAAGATAAATCCAACATTAAATTGGTCCTTCGAGCCGGATGTCAACACACCCGAGGATTCCAGTTGTGGAGCCGACTTCCAGTTAAGAGACCGTGGCCACGGCAAGTAAGACCCTTTTACGGGACTGGTCTTCGTCCTCCTCAACTGGGATCTGAAGGTTGACGACAATCCACAGGATTGAAGACGAGTGGTGAGTTAAATTTTAAAAAAATTTTGGGGAAAAAAGGATTAAAGAGTGAGTGAATTGCGCGACGAAGAAGTCTGCGGCAGAACAAACCTTGTGTAATACTAGTCACTGGCAAGTAGTCAGATGGACAACGGAATCCGATAAAATCCGTGGGGACGGCGGGGTCCTGTACGTACTTAAATTCCGTATTTCTGTGTTTCTGTGTTTACGTGTTTTCGTGTGTTTATAAAAACGTTATTAATATCGTGTGTATGTGTAAAAGTATGAATGTATAAGACGGGATTGTAAGTGACAACTGAGTTTGGAAGCAAAGGCAAGAATTATCCGCCCCAATTAGGGTAGAAGCTTGAGAATTACCAAAACTCAGACATTTATTGTCACCCTGTCATTTTTGAATAAAGTCAGTATTTAGGTCACTCTAGGTGCAAATGAACTGACTTCCAAATTCACAAAAATGGGAATAAATAACAGTAAACCGGATAAAAAAATAGACCTAACGTGTAAAGATTGGAAATATGTTCAACTACAAAACCATTTCAAAATAGAACATTTAAACACGTGGATAACCAAATACGGTTTCGCTGGCCAGCTAAATTCGCAAAAAATAGTTCAACTTCAAAACGAAATAAAGTGTCGACACAAAAATGATATATCACAAATACAAAAAGATGGATTTGACGACTTACTCTTCTGGTTAAACTGGACTAATGAGGATGTGAAAAAGGCCGTAGCCGGCATCACACCTTATCAACAACAGTTAAAAAATGCTTTACATGCGAATTCGAAAGAACACATTAACAGATGGGTAGATAAACATTGGATAAACCTAGCAACTGGCCCTCTGGAGGAATATGTTAATCATGCCCTCCACGCAGAAAGAGTGTTAGACAAAAAACAAAAAGAGAAGATAGATGTCTTCCTCGACGAAGAAGCAGAAATATACTATCAAGGCAGAGAGAGAGATAATTTTAGAGGACACGGCAGAGACCATGGGAGAGTAAGATATGGTAGAAATCGAAATTATTATGATAATACCATCTGTTGGTGCTGTGGAAACAAAGGCCACATTGCACGTGAATGCCCTAAAAAAAATAAAAAAATAAAAATAAAAGAGAATACGGACAAACTACTGCATGACTAGGCCAGCCTGTTTCCCAACTCAACAAATCCTCTTGTGT
Organism: Phyllopteryx taeniolatus; assembly: GCF_024500385.1. NCBI lineage: Eukaryota > Metazoa > Chordata > Actinopteri > Syngnathiformes > Syngnathidae > Phyllopteryx > Phyllopteryx taeniolatus. The sequence continues at coordinate 63,825 of NW_026903162.1, forward strand.
AAACATTACAGAGAATGAGGAGGTGGATTTCAATTTACAGGACATTCTGAGTTTGAACACTGAAAAACCTGAAATAACCTTGTAGAATGCCCATTTTCGAAGTCCCGGAGTGCCCTGTGAATTTGTTGGGAAGAGACGGCTTATTCCAACTAGGACTTGTACTCAAACATGAATTAAACATAAATTAAAAAGAGAGGACCTCGATGTAACACTGGAAAACAGAGAAAGTACATTCTATTACACAATCGATATCCCAGACAAACCACAGTTAAACATGGGAAAGGCCCTGTTGTCTGCAGCCTTGCAGCTTATCACAAAAAAAAAAAATAGAAGATAAAAAAGAATGTGATGAGCTGCAGTAATACAGAGAGCAGCATGCGTACCAATCCCATGCACATTGTTAAATTCATTAAGACCAGACGCTACTGTGTTTACAGTAGTAGACATAAGTAATGCATTCTTTACAGTACCAATAGAAAATAACAGTCAATTTTGGTTTGCATTCACATTTAAGAAAAAAAAAAAAAAATATATATATATATATATATATATACTTTTACTAGATTACCGCAAGGTTACTGTGAAAGTCTAACTAATTATTCACAAGTTATGACAACACGCATTTCTTCTGGCATCTACAGATGGAGAGACATGCAAGGATTCATTGACTTTACTGCATCATCTAACAGAAGAGGGACATAAAGTTAACAAAAAATAAATTGCAATGATTTAAAAGACAAGTTAAATATCTAGGCCATAATTTAAGTATAGGAGGAAAGACTATATTAGAAGACAGGAGAGCTATAGTCTTAAAAAATCCTAAACCACAGACGAAGAAACATATAATAATAATTTTTAGGTCTGACAAATTATTGTAGAGCATGGATTCCAAACTATGCAGAAATTGTTGCACCATTGTCAAAATTAATGTATAAAAACAACCTTAAAATGACATCACCTGTTTAATGGAGTACAGAGGCAGAAAAGGCCTTCTGTGACATTAAACAACATTTGGTATCCAGTGCTGCGCTAGGCCTTCCAAATTTAATGATAAAACATTCATTCAAATGGTAGATTGTAAAAGCTATTGCATGACCTCCATACATACACAACAATATGGTGATAAGATAAAACCAACAGCTTACTTTTCTGATAGCCAATATGAGTATTCCACAACAAGACCGTAATTATTGTGAAAAACAAAGTGCAAAACTACAAAATGAAATTTACATTAGCAAAGAAAAAAAAAAAAAAAAAAGGGATGGTGGCACAGATAGATTGACACTTAAAAAATAGCAGAGGGAAACACGTGGGTTCATTTAACAAACTGTAAAAGAGTCATTTCAGCTGAGTACTCAAACAGGGAAGGTGAGCAAAAGTCTGATAACGGAGCGGGAGCAGATGTGTAGATTCTGAAAACGCTTGCTGGTCAGTGAAGAAAAAAGACACCAACCCTTTTAGTGAGAACTCAGCAGAAAGGCACACCCACGTTGGTTATGAGATTCGCTAAGTTGTTACGTAGCAACTTTGGCTACTATGATGTTGGTTTTGTTTTTGTGGTACATGGGACGTCCCACCCTCAATGATAAAACCCATTTTTTAGATAGAAAATCACCTACCAACTGGACCAATATGACAAACCCAATAATACAAAATTTTGAATCATTAACTCGTGTCAAAAGGAGTACAGCTGATGATCAAAATTGTGGACATGGCTTCCAAACGCGGCAAAACGGTTTCATATTTTGTGCCCCCAAAATCAAACTGCTTTAATCATAATTCCATATGCGGCTCTCACCAATGATGCTCAAGAGAATGGGCAGAATTGGGGATTTGGATATGACTGGTATGCAACTATAGGCTTTGGATGGGAACACCTCATTGGTGAAACAAGTTATGATTGGTCCAGTTGGTCAAAAAAAAAAACAGCAAAAGAACATAGAAAGAAGTTTAACCTAAGCAAAACGGCTTGTGTTATATTGTGTATTGTATATTGTGTACTGTGTTATAGGAACAGTGTTAAACCAAAAATGCCATTGAAAACTTCAAAGAAAGGTGGACAAATTTTAATTTAATTTTAACAACATAACTACTGATGATTGGTTCCTTGTAAATCATGGGATCCTATATATCCCGTAAAAGAAGCAGATAAACACAAACCGATGTTTTCTACTTTAGTAGCACCAAATAATTTCACTTGTATAAACATGATTAATAAAGGGAAAAAAAAATTAGGACCACTGAACGACACACAGTGTAAAGTAATCTTAAAAGTCAAACCAAATTTTGTGCCAGTGTCACGGAGCGACATCTGGTGGTGGTGCGGAGATGATAGACTGTTTGATAGATTACCTAAAGATATATCTAGATTATGCGCTATTATCACTTTGATATTGCATGTGTCAGTATACCCTATGCCTGTTCAAGATTTAATGGAAAGGGCACCAATGTTTTTGTCCAATCTAAAAACATATACAAAAAAGAGATTTGTCATGGCAGGGGCAAAATAATCCAACATACATCAACGCCAGGTGTTCCTCGTGGGGGTTCCTAATCAATACAAATTGGGTGACCAGGTTGCAGGAGGATTTGAGTCTTTCATATGCTGGTGGTGTACGATTAATAAAAATGTTGATGGGATAAACTACATCCACTTCAATGTACAGAGATTAGGAAATTGGACTCAGAGTGGGTTGGAAGCTGTGCACGAGCAGCTCAAGGACGTTCCAAAGACCGCATAGCTGTCGACATGCTCCTCGCAAGAGAGGGAGGTGTTTGCGGTATGTTTGGAGAACAAACAATACTGCTTCAGATGGCAGCTTGACCAGAGCCATCGATGGTCTGCGGACCCTCAATCAACACTCCTTGTGGGACAGCTCGAATGGACGTTTTTGGTAAATATAAAACTGTTGGATTTATCTTACCCAACATTATAAAAAATAGACACAAAAGGAATGAAGACGCTGGTTTCTTTTTCTCATGAGGAGGGCGTATGGGAGATTGTTCAGATCACAGCCTCTCAACACGCTCTAACCAATCTCTCCCGTCGCTCCTGCATTTATTTGAAAATAGGAGGGTTTTTCCCAGACATAATGTTCTAAACAATAAGACACAACACAAAACATTGGACCAACACCTGTCACGTCCCCGACCACATCCGATCACGTCCTTGGTCCAGGCGCCCTTCCATCGGATGATGCTGAGTCATCTTTTCGAAGGCGAGACATCTAAAATCGTCCATAATACTAATGCAAGCTAAGCAAATAAATGATAACTTCTAGAATATATTTAACATTTCCCTCCTGTTTATCATGTATTTGCACAAATTCTCATATCATCTTACAGTCACTTCATTTCGATTTTTAATTGTAGAATCATTTTTATGAAACAAATACATTTTCACTCAGAGTAAACTTGTCATACATGAATGTTGTAGTTTAAACATCGTAATCACCTGGATCAGGAAACAAATCAGGTAAAACAACATCATCATCATCATCGTCATTATTATCAACCTCCAATAAAGGATAAATCTGCTCCATACGGTTCCATGTGGGTTATGGCTGTGGTGATTAATTTACTGATTAATGCCCGAATGCATGGGATACAACAACATCCACACAATGTCAGAATGGCTGCAAAAACAGCAATTGATATCAATATTGGTGAAATTAGGGTTTTATATTTACCAAAAACGTCCATTGAGCTGTTTCACAAGGAGTGTTGATTGAGGGTCCGTAGACCATCGATGGCTCTGGTCAAGCTGCCATCTGAAGCAGTATTGTTTGTTCTCCAAACATACCGCAAACACCTCCCTCTCTTGCGAGGAGCATGTCGACAGCTATGCGGTCTTTGGAACGTCCTTGAGCTGCTCGTGCACAGCTTCCAACCCACTCTGAGTCCAATTTCCTAATCTCTGTACATTGAAGTGGATATAGTTTATCCCATCAACATTTTTATTAATCGTACACCAACAGCATATGAAGTATTCAAATCCTCCTGCAACTTGGTCAGCTAATTTGTATTGATTAGGAACCCCACGAGGAACACCATGTATGTTTTATGTTGGATAATTTTGCCTCTGCCAGGATAAATCTCTTTTTTGTCAAGTATGTCCAAAACACACAAGGAATTTGTCTCCGGTAGTTGGAGCCGCTCTAGTACAACAGACAGTCAATTTACAGAACACTTTGGAGACATAAAGACATTGACAAAAAATAATTGTGCAAAAAGATGCAGTCCTCTAGCAGCAGTTTGAATGACTAATATCGCAATAGTCCGGTGCAAAGATCATTGTGCAAAGGGCGCTGAGACTTCAAGGAGTGTATGCGGTTTAAAGTGACGAGTAGTGCGATAATCTGGGACAATGGTTGTGCAAATGTTGCAGATGCTCCTCAATCAGTGTGCAAATGGAATAATACAATCTTGTGATAATTATGCCGGAACTATGCGCAACAAAGGCCTGGGACCCATGCAAACAACACAATCTTTTCTCGCTACATTTGCTGCTTGTTCCATCAATAGTAACCAATTGTTATTTTGTCCTGAAACTCCTGTGACAACAAGGAACCAATCATCAGTAGTTATGTTGTTAACCATTAAAATTTGTCTACCTTTCTTTGAAGTTTTCAATGGCATTTTTGGTTTAACACGGTTCCTATAACACAATACTACTTGGAAGTGGGGATCTTTTCCACCAGAATAGGCCCACAAGCTCACTATCAAACACATTGGGTGACTTGTATTTCAATATTAAACTATGGGCCGTTTTGCTTATGTTAAACTTCTTTCTTTGTTCTTTTGCTGTTCTTTTTGACCAACTGGACCAATCATAACCTGTTTCACCAATAAGGTGTTTCCATTCAAAACCTATAGTTGCATACCAGTCATATCTAAATCCCCAATTCTGTCCATTCTCTTGAGCATCATTGGTGAGAGCCGCATATGGAATTATGATTAAAGCAGCTTGATTTTGGGGGCACAAAATATTAAACCGTTTTGCCCCATTTGGAGGCCATGCCCACAATTTTGATCATCAGCTGTACTCCTTTTGATACGAGTTAATGATTCAAAAAAATGTTTTTATTATTATTATTGGGTTCGTCATATTGGTCCAGTTGGTAGGTGATTTTCTATCAAAAAAATGGGTTCTATCATTTAGGGTGGGACGTCCCATGTACCACAAAAACAAAACCAACATCTTAGTAGCCAAAGTTGCTACGTAACAACTTATCGAATCTCATAACCAACGTGGGTGTGCCTTTCTGCTGAGTTCTCACTAAAAGGGTTGGTGTCTTTTTTCTTCACTGACCAGCAAGCGTTTTCAGAATCTACACATCTGCTCCCGCTCTGTTATCAGACTTTTGCTCACCTTCCCAATTTGAGTACTCAGCTGAAATGACTCTTACAGTGTGTTAAATGAACCCACGTGTTTCTTTCTGCTATTTTTTAGGGCTGTAAAGTGTCAATCTATCTGTGCCACCATCCCTCCGGTTGAGACGTGACACAGCATGTCTCAATATAGCAGCCCATTTGAATAGTTTTTTTTTTTTTTTTTTCCTGTGCTAATGTAAATTTCATTTTGTAGTTTTGCACTTTGTTTTTCCCAATAATTGCGTTCTTGTTGTGGAATACTCATATTGGCTATCAGTATAGATTGTACCATCTTTATTTATCATTAGTTTGCATGCCTCGATTAATGCTACTAATTCAGCAGCTTGTTCAGCCAATTCCTGTCAATCATGCTGCGTGCATTCATCATTAAGGGTGTTAGTGTGGCTGGATTTAAGGTTGTGCATCGCTCAACAGTCAAATGTGGTTGTGATAGCAAGATGGCAATGCAAGATAAATGTCTTGCAGGTGATTTGCAATAGGAGAGCAGACACTGTATGTGGGACCTTTAGGGTGAACTGCTCTCTAGTTGAAAAATAAGCTATTGGTCTTAGCTTATCACCGTATTGTTGTGTAAGTACGGAGGTCATGCAATAGCTTTTACAATCTACCATTTGAATGAATGTTTTATCATTAAATTTGGAAGGCCTAGCGCAGCACTGGAGACCAAATGTTGTTTAATGTCACAGAAGGCCTTTTCTGCCTCTGTACTCCATTAAACAGGTGATGTCATTTTAAGGTTGTTTTCATATATTAATTTTGACAATGGTGCAACAATTTCTGCATAGTTTGGAATCCATGCTCTACAATAATTTGTCAGACCTAAAAATGATTATTATGTTTCTTCGTCTGTGGTTTAGGATTTTTTAAGACTATAGCTCTCCTGTCTTCTAATATAGTCTTTCCTCCTATACTTAAATTATGGCCTAGATATTTAACTTGTCTTTTACATCATTGCAATTTATTTTTGTTAACTTTATGTCCCTCTTCTGTTAGATGATGCAGTAAGGTCAATGAATCTTTGCATGTGTCTTCATCTGTAGATGCCAGAAGACATGCGTGTTGTCATAACTTGTGAATAATTAGTTAGACTTTCACAGTAACCTTGCGGTAATCTAGTAAATGTATATATATATTTTTTTTTTTCTCAAATGTGAATGCAAACCAAAATTGACTGTTATTTTCTATTGGTACTGAAAAGAATGCATTAATGCATTAATGCATTAATGTCCACTACTATTCCTGCAACGCGGCTATTTTTTGTGTATTTAACCAACCATTAAAGCCGTGTTCGGTTATCCCTGTCTCTAAATATAAAATTTTATCAGGATCCTGTTTTTTTTTTTCTTTTAAATTTAATTTAATGAACCTCCAACCTTTACACTGCAGTGTATTCCTGTTTTTTATTTTACTACTTCCTTTCCCCATTTGAAAGAATTTGGTTCAGTGTAATACTACCTAGGGTAGTCTAGAACACTGTTTCTTTTCAGTAGGACGGTGATTCAAATTTACTTTCTGTGGTAATTCTCACTTCAACTCTTTCGAGTGGAGAATTCTTGCCTTTGCATCCACAAAAGTCCACCGTTTACTTTCCCACTGTTTTGGTATGGAATGAAAAACCTAGTGGTTTCCCATTTCCCATTTACACTCTCATTCAAACAGTTTTCATTCACACTGGCTCGTCAGAGGACTCCGCCGTCCCATACGGAATTTAACTACGTCTGTCAACAGCTCATTAGAGGACTCCGCCATCCTATACGGAATTTAACTACGACGCCACGAAACTTTCCTAGTTTCTTTATTCTACCCGCCATTGACTAGTATCCACAGGGTTTATTAAACACGGAATTTAAGTACGTACAGGACTCCGCCGTCCTCGCGGAATTTCTGGACTCCGGCGTCCTTTTTCCTAAAAAAATTTTTTTAAATTTAACTCACCAGTCGTCTTCAATCCTGTGGATTGTCGTCAACCTTCAGATCCCAGTTGAGGAGAACGAAGACCAGTCCCGTAAAGGGTCTTACTTGCCGTGGCCACGGTCTCTTAACTGGAAGTCGGCTTCCACAACTGGAATCCTCGGGTGTGTTGACATCCGGCTCGAAGGACCAATTTAATGTTGGATTTATCTTACCCAACATTATAAAAAATAGACACAAAAGGAATGAAGACGCTGGTTTCTTTTTCTCATGAGGAGGGCGTATGGGAGATTGTTCAGATCACAGCCTCTCAACACGCTCTAACCAATCTCTCCCGTCGCTCCTGCATTTATTTGAAAATAGGAGGGTTTTTCCCAGACATAATGTTCTAAACAATAAGACACAACACAAAACATTGGACCAACACCTGTCACGTCCCCGACCACATCCGATCACGTCCTTGGTCCAGGCGCCCTTCCATCGGATGATGCTGAGTCATCTTTTCGAAGGCGAGACATCTAAAATCGTCCATAATACTAATGCAAGCTAAGCAAATAAATGATAACTTCTAGAATATATTTAACAAAAACCCTAATTACACCAATATTGATATCAATTGCTGTTTTTGCAGCCATTCTGACATTATGTGGATGTTGTTGTATCCCATGCATTCTGGCATTAATCAGTAAATTAATCACCACAGCCATAACCCCGATGGAGAAATCGTATGGAGCTGATGTATACTGTATGATGATAATGATGATTATGATGATAATGATGATTTTGCTTTACCTGATTTGTTACCTGATACAGATGATTACAATGTTTAAACTACAACATTCATATATGACAAGTTTACTCTGAGTGTAAATGTATTTGTTTCATAAAAATGATTCTACAGTTAAAAATCGAAATGAAGTGACTGTAAGATGATATGAGAATTTGTGCAAATACATGATAAACAGGAGGGAAATGTTAGATAAATTGTAGAAGTTATCATTTATTTGCTTAGCTTGCATTAGTATAATGGACAATTTTAGATGTCTCGCCTTCAAAAAGAAGACTCAGCATCATCCGATGGAAGGGCGCCTGGACCAAGGACGTGATCGGATGTGGTCGGGTCGTGACAGGTGTTGGTTCAATATTATGTGTTGTGTCTTATTACTTAGAACACTATGTCTGGAAAAAACCCTCTTATAATCAAAAATTTTGTGTTGTGTCTTATTGCTTAGAACATTATGATTTGTAAATCCCTCCTATTTCAAATAAAAGCAGGAGCGAGGGGGGGGGATTGTTTAGAGCGTGTTGAGAGGCTGTGATCTGAACAATCTCCCATACGCCCTCCTCATGAGAAAAAGAAACCAGCGTCTTCATTCCTTTTGTGTCTATTTTTTATAATGTTGGGTAAGATAAATCCAACAGGGGCACTGGTCGTCAAGGTAGTGTTGTACTTGGCTGACTTTGACCACAATGAAAAATAATCTGCATATCAAACAATGGATTGAGACTTTGGAACAGATTGAGTGTGGAACTGAAACAATGTCCAAGCATGAACCAAATGAAAAAAAAATACAAACAAATGACCTTTACAAAATACGAGGAGGAAATGTAATTTCCATAAAAATATAGATCAAAACAAATTTAAAAACAGACAATTAAAATACCCAAAAATATACAAGAACCCATCCCCACATATATAAACAAAAATAAACACAAAATCACCCACACATGGTAAATGGACTTCACATATACAGCAGTTCATCTACACTATCACAGTGCCCAAAGCGCTTTACAAAATTCACACATTCACACACCAATGGGCGGCTGCGACCATGCAAGGCGCTGCCAGGCCCACTGGGAGCAAATTAGGGTTCAGTGTCTTGCCCAAGAATATTTTTGGCCTTTTTAAAAGCCTTTTCTGCCAGTGAATGAATTTGCTTCTGAAATGGAGCTGCTGAATATTTGAAGCTGAAATGTTTGGATTTAATATTTTGATGTAAAAATAAAATCAGCGTTCGTAAAATCATCTGAATATGTTGAGTTTTGAAGGTGAAAATGGTACATTGAGTTTCGATTGTAAAAAAAAAAAAAAGGATTTGTCATTCAAATTGAAAATTCCAACACGCACCTTGAGCGACAATTCTACTTACTAAGGCCCGGAAGACACTAGGATTTTTCCAATCTTAAGATTTCATCTGCTGCAGAAAATTCTGGCATTTAACAGATTCAGTCGTGTTGCGTGTAGTGTGCTCTGATAAGCTCAACGCACCACACCACACACATAAAGATTCTCTTCCACCACGGGTCTGGAAACAATTCTGGAGAACGGCGATGTCCATAATGGACATGCTTTGGAAAATACTTTTTGCCGTCTGGGCAACCCACCTTTGTACAAAAAAAAACCATGACATCGGGTAAGATGTTTGTTTTTATTTACAGTTGTTCCTGAGTCAGGGCGCTTCTTGATTGGCTCCATTCTGTTTCACGTCACAATTCACGACGTCATGACTCGGGGAGATGGCTTTCCCCACACGCAGAGATTTCGTCAGAGTCGTAAATATTTTTCGGCCCAGACCCATTTTGGTCTATATTCTGGACAAATGCACTTAGCACATCTCAGATTTCAAGATAATCTCACAGTATAAATTTAAGACATAATCATAATAGTCTGGCGTTTGAGGTCCTCGGTGGGGACAGGGCAAAATTGGGACAAAAACAACCCGATTGTCTTTGTGTGTACGAGGCCTAACAGGGTCTTTTCTTCACCTCAAGTCTCTCTTTATTTAAACGATCTTGTCCTGCAGTCCTTTTGTTGGAGCCTGGGTGGTGCTTTGCTCTTCTCTCTCTCTCTCTCTCTCTCTCGCTCTCTCTCTCTCTTCCCCTCTCTCTCTTCACAGTAATCAGCACACCTTGGCCGCGCACCTATCATCAATCAGCCCTCATCATCACCTGCATAAAAGCCTGCCAGATCCGGCAAACTCTCGCCAGAGTATTGAAGTGTCTCCTGTGGTACAACGGCTCCCCAGTTACCAAGTAAGCTATGTAATTCATCATCATCATCTTCATCTTCATCTTCATCTTCATCTTCATCTTCATCATCTTCTTTCTGGCCTCTGTGTTTCTCCTTGTCCTCAGTGTTCCCTCCGTGTTACTCGCCAAGTAGATTTCTGCCGCCAAGCCAGCCGCCTATCCTCGTCACCGCCTGTCACACGTTCTCTGCCTGAACAACCTGCCAACACATCTCAAGGACCATCTCCATTCCCCTTTTCCATGAACTTTTCATCACAACCTCTCAGCCTCCATCTGCTCTTGGGTCCAGTCTAAATCCACTCGTGACAGATCTTCTCTTTTGCTTAATGGAGGACACCTATACCTCACCTTGTTTATTTACAACTTAAGAAAAACTCAATTTAGATGGTTCTGCCCCACCATCGCAAACGTCAGCCTGTTCTGCCCACACGGTTCATTGGAACTGCCCCGTTATTACCCACAGCCCCCCGACAGGCCTGTCGGACTTTCAATTGTGAAGGGCGATTTTGAAAAAGACTCCACTGATACAAGCTCGATGAACAAAGACAACTTTATTGGCCAACAAGCAATATACAGTGTCCGCCAACAACTGCAGCAGGTGGGAGAGTCCCATTCAATATTGGGGGCTCCGAAATCTGGAGGGACACCATGCCGTCTTCTGACGCCGTCATGCGGTCAGCTCCTTCCTGACTCTGAATATGGCTGACTGATTTGTCATAATATTTGAAGCTCCTGAGGTTATTATCAGTGTTTGAAAGGTATCCAGCATTTAATTTAAAAAAAAAATGAATTTTATCTTTATATGTCCAGACAAGGTAATTGAGAACAGATTCTCTTTTGCAAGGCTGACCTGGGAGCAGACAGTATAGTAAAACAAAGCAAAATAAAAGCAAATACAAAAAAATAGAAGAGAAACTGTACAGTGTGCTATAGTTACATAATATAATATTACATAATAAAATGTATGTCCATTTTATTCAGGATCACATGCAGTTTTCCATCTTACTCAAAGAGTTAAAGGTTTCTATTTCAATGAATCATTTGCTTGTTTAAAATAAACATCACAAAAAGCAGTGTTTTAGCACAAGTGCTAATTCTCAACCCTTGTTAACAGGAAGGAAGGACACAAGCAAGGTGAATGTATCCAATACAGCATTCTGAATTGGGTTTAACAACATATGCAAGGTTGTACACGAGTTCGCCAGGAATTGAATCTAGAATCTTCTGATCTGTAGTCAGATGCGTTATCCATTGTGTCACTAGCCCCACAAAGGTTTGGGGTCTCTGCAAGTCCCTGTGGAGTATTTTCACTGTCCCAGCAGCACCTGCAGCAAAAAGAAACTGCAGGAGTTCGCTCTTGCCGTGACCCAGATTTGAACCGGGGTTGTTGTGGCCACAACGCAGAGTACGAACCACAATAAAATCACGGCTTGGGTTGGTGGAGCCTATCTCTCAAAGTATTTTCTGTCATTTTGCTTAGTAATAGGGACCAATGCGTTAAAACCAGATGTGAATAACCCAACAGCAACAAATGGAAAATGGACTCTAGTGTGAGGATCATTTGAGTGTTTGCACCTCATTCAGCTGTTAAATGTGTAACTGCAGTATTTGTGCAGACGACCTCAAGTTTCTTCCTTCCTCCTGCTTTGTTGGGGCTGCCACGTGGGAAATAGAACAAGTGGTCAAAAGGGCTCAGAGAACCCAACCGGATCCCAAGACTGGACCTCCAGACCGGCTTTTCGTGCCCAATTTCACACGCTCTGAAGCACTTCAGTGGGCCCACAACTCCAACTATATTTGGAAGGATGTCAGGGCTGCCCTGGCTCGGTCAGCCGAAAGGAACTTAAGAGATCTTCATCGCTCCCCTACGCCTGTATACAAGGTGGCTAAGATGGTTTGGCTTTCCTCCCGTGACCTTTCTCTCCAGACCGAATCACGTAAGCTCACGCCATGCTTCAATGGTCCTTTTCCGATCACTAATGTCTTAAATCCCATCTCTATTCAGTTGAAGCTCCCTCATTCTCTCAAAATCCACCCGACATTTCATGTGTCTCTGCTCAAGCCTGTCTCCACCAGTACCCTTAGCCCTCCGGCCTTACCCCTCCGCCCCACATAATCAACAAGCATCTTGGTTTCACGGTGTTTGTTTTGGGGTTACTTGGCTGGCAGCTCCCCTTAGTGCATAGTGGACCGGTCTGGACAACATGACCCAGCAGCTTCCATAGTGTAGTGGTTATCAAGTTCGCCTCACATGTGAAAGGTACCTGGTTCGAAATTGGCTGGCTCTGTGTTTCTGCCATGATTAACTATGGGAAGAGATTTGTCTCAGAATGATTTCCACAAATATATACATGATTTACACATGTTTTTTAAATGTTGTGTGTACATTTATCATAACTTGACATGATGATGATGAATATTTACATGATATAATTTGTCAATATTCACTTCTGCTTGTCGATTTTTGAAGATGCGTTTGTGGATCAGCGGGCAAGCGTGTTTATTTTTATTCAAACGTAACGCAGTTTTCAAGATATTCTCATGCACACACACACTGTAAAATAGATGATTGAGAGCTTGCCACTTTTTATTTGAACACTGTAATAATAAGCTGTTTTTTGGATCTTGCTGACAGATGAGGAAGGCGATTTCTTTTCTTTTCCTTACTAATGACGGGGCTGACGGTTTTCCACCTTGTACAGCCACAGTCGGCTTACCGGGGATTTCGGCAGGGTCGACTGTTGGATCCCCATAAAAATTACTCTCAGTCAAGTCATCATCCTGATAGGAAACTGCAGCACTGGCATCAGAGGATGTCAATATTGATTGGATCATAGGCTTTTGACAAATCCAAAACTAAGTGGTCACTTAGTGGAGGGTTTCTCCTCTTTGGCTCATTTGCATGTTTAGGTTGCTGTATATTTTACCCTGTGTGCCTTTTCATTTTTTAGTGTGTGTGACCTGTCGTCCCCCGCACCCTGAATGAATCTCCGAAAGTGGAAATTCTCTAGCTGGAGCTGTCTGCCTTGTCAAAACTTGTAAATACTTGTAAATAATTGGCAATAACACTTATGTTTTACTTTTCAAATAAACAGCTTGAAGCAAGCACACTTGGCCTCTTATTTGGAAAACTATGCAAGTGAGAGTGAGAACAGGTGGTAACGAACACATTAATAAGTGTGTTTTAATAAGTTTAAATGTGCTAAAAGCATGTGAGATGTGAAAACCTTTTTTTTTTTTTTTTTACTACAACCCAATGTTGTGTTAAACAAATAAAAACAGAATACAATAATTTGCAAATCAAGTTCAACCTATATTTAATTGAATACACTACAAAGACAAGATATTTAATGTTCAAACTGTTCAACTTTATTGTTTTCAGCAAATAATCATTAACTTAGAATTTTATGGCTGGAACACGTTCGAAAAAAGATGGGACAGGGTCATGTTTACCACTGTGTTACATCACCTTTTCTTTTAACAACATTCAATAAACATTTGGGAACTGAGGACACTAATTTTTGAAGCCTTGTCGGTGGAATTCTTTCCCATTCTTGCTTGATCTACAGCTTCAGCTGTTCAACAGTCCGGGTTCTCCGTTGTCGTATTTTATGCTTCATAATGCGCCACACATTTTCAATGGGAGACGGGTCGGGACTGCAGGCAGGTCAGTCTAGTACCCACACTCTTTTACTACGAAGCCACGCTGTTGTAACACGTGCAGAATGTGGTTTGGCATTGTCTTGCTGAAATAAGCAGGGGTGTCCATGAAAAAGACGCTGCTTGGATGGCAGCATATGTTTCTCCAACACCTCTAAGTACCTTTCAGCATTAATGGTGCCTTCACAGATGTGTAAGTTACCCATGCCAATAGCACTAACACAGCCCCATACCATCAGAGATGCTGGCTTTTGAACTTTGCGTCCGTAACAGTCCGGATGGCTCTTTTCCTCTTTGGCCCCGAGGACACGGCGTCCATAATTTCCAAAAACAATTTGAAATGTGGACTCGTCGGACCACAGAACACTTTTCCACTTTGCATCAGTCCATCTTAGATGAGCTCGGGCCCAGAGAAGCCGGCGGCGTTTCTGGGTGTTGTTCATAAATGGCTTTTGTTTTTCAAGTTACACTTATGGATGTGGCTCCGAACTGTATTTACTGACTGGTTTTCTGAAGTGTTCCTGAGCCCATGTGGTGATATCCTTTAGACATTGATGTCAGTTTTTGATGCAGTGCCGCCTGAGGGATCGCAGGTCACGGGCATTCAATGTTGGTTTTCGCCCTTTCCACTTACATGCAGTGATTTCTCCATATGCTCTGAACCTTTTGATGACATTATGGACCGTAGATGATGAAATTCTGAAATTCCTTGCAATTGTATGTTGAGGAATATTGTCCTATTTTCTCACGCACTTGTTCAAAAAGAGGTGAACCTCGCCCCATCTTTGCTTGTGAATGACTGAGCAATTCAGGGAAGCTCCTTTTATACCCAATCATGGCACCCACCTGTTCCCAATTAGCCTGTTCACCTGTGGGATTTTCCAAACTGGTGTTTGATGAGCATTCCTCAACTTTCTCAGTCTTTTTTGCCACCTGTCCCAGCTTTTTGGAACGTGTTGCAGCCATAAATTTCTAAGTTAATGACTATTTGCAAAAACAATCAAGTTTATCAGTTTGAACATTAAATATCTTTGTCTTTGTAGTGTATTCAATTAAATATAGGTCGAACATGATTTGCAAATCAGGTGTGGTGTATACTTATTGCCCCCCGGCTTGGCGCCTGTACGTTGGGGTTCACCCCAGTGGACGAGAGGGTAGCCTCCCCCCGCCTTCGGGTGGGGGGACGGGTCCTGACTGTTGTTTGTGCCTATGCACCAAACAGCAGTTCAGAGTACCCACCCTTTTTAGAGTCCTTGGAGGGCGTGCTGGAGAGGGCTCCCGCTGGGGACTCCATCGTCCTGCTGGGATACTTCAATGCTCACGTGGGCAATGACAGTGAGACCTGGAAGGGCGTGATTGGGAGGAACGGCCCCCCCGATCAGAACCCGAGCGGTGTTCTGTTATTGGACTTCTGTGCTTGTCACGGATTGTCCATAACGAACACCATGTTCAAGCATAAGGGTGTCCACACGTGCACTTGGCACCAGGACACCCTAGGTCGCAGTTCGATGATCGACTTTGTGGTCGTGTCATCGGAGTTGCGGTCGCATGTCTTGGACACTCGGGTGAAGAGAGGGGCAGAGCTGTCAACTGATCACCACCTGGTGGTGAGTTGGCTCCGATGGTGGGGGAAGATGCCGGTCTGACGTGGCAGGCCAAACGTATTGTGAGGGTCTGCTGGGAATGTCTGGCAGCCATAAAATTCCAAGTTAATGATTATTATTTATCAGTTTGAACATTAAATATCTTGTCTTTGTAGTGTATCCATCCATCCATTTTCTACCGCTTATCCGAGGTCGGGTCGCGGAAGCAGTAGATCCCGAGGTGTTCCCAGGCCAGCCGAAAGACGTAGTCTCTCCAGCGTGTCCTTGGTCGTCCCCGGGGTCTCCTCCCGGTGGGACGTGCCCGGAACACCTCACCAGGAAACATCCTAAACATATGCCCGAGCCACCTAATCTGGCTCCTCTCGATGTGGAGGAGCAGCGGCTCTACTCTGAGATCTTCCCGGATCACCGAGCTTCTCACCCTATCTCTAAGGGAGAGCACGGATACCCTATGGAGGAAACTCATGATCTTGTTCTTTCGGTCACGACCCACAGCTCGTGACCATAGGTGAGGGTAGGAACGTAGATCGGCTGGTAAATTGAGAGCTTCACCTTCCGGCTTAGCTCCTTCTTTACCATAACGGACCAATACAAAGTCTGCATCACTGCAGACGCTGCACCGATCCGCCTGTTGATCTCCCGTTCCATTCTTCCCTCACTCGTGAACAAGACCCCAAGATATTTGAACTCTTCCACTTGGGGAAGGATCTCATCCCTGATCTGGAGAGGGCACGCCACCCTTTTCTGACTGAGGACCATGGTTTCAGATTTGGAGGTGCTGATTCTCATCCCAGCCGCTTCACACTCTGCAAACTGCTCCAGTGAGAGTAGGAGATCCTGGCTTGATGAAGCAAACAGAACCACATAATCTGCAAAAAGCAGAGATGCAATACTGAGGCCACCAAACCGGACCCCTTCTACGTCTCGGGTGCACCTAGAAATTCTGTCCATAAAATTTATGGACGGAATCGGTGACAAAGGGCAGCATTGGCAGAGTCCAACCCTCACCGGGAACGAGTCCAACTTACTGCCAGCAATGCGTACCAAACTCTGACACCGGTCGTACAGGTGTTCAGTACCCAATACTCCCGAAGCACACTCCACAGAACTCCACGTCCAAGTCCACAAAACACATGTAGACTGGTTGGGAAAACTCCCATGCACCCTTGAGGACCCTGCCGAGGGTGAAGAGCTGGTCCACTGCCCTACAGCCAGGACGAGCCACATTGTTCCTCGGGAATCTGAGATTCAACTTCCTGACGGATCCTCCTCTCCAGCACCCCTGAATAGACCTTACCACGGAGGCTGAGGAGTGTGATCCCCCTGTAGTTGGAACACACCCTCCGTTCCCCCTTTTTAAAAAGGGGGACCACCACCCCAGTCTGCCAATCCAGAGCCACTGTCCCTGATGTCCACGCGATGCTGCAGAGGCGTGTCAACCAGAACAGCCCTACAACATCCAGAGCCTTGAGGAACTCCGGGCGAATCTCATCCACCACCGGGGCCTTGCCACTGAGGAGCTTTTTAACCGCCTCAGTGACCTCAACCCCAGAGATAGGAGAGCCCGCCTCAGATACCCCAGACTCTGCTTCCTCATGGGAACGCATGTCGGTGGAATTGAGGAGATCTTCGAAGTATTCTCCCCACCGACTCACAGCGTCCCGATTCGAGGTCAGCAGCCGTTCATCCCCACTTTACACAGTGTATATGGTGCACTGCTTCCCCCTCCTGAGACGCCGGATGGTAGAACATCCGGAAGTCGTTCTCCTTAGGCTCACCAAACTTCTCCCATGCCTGAGTTTTTGTCTCCACCAAAGCTGCATTCCGCTTGGCCAGCCGGTACTCATCAGCTGCCTCAGGTGTCCCACAGGCCAAAAAAGGGATTTCCGCCACGACAGGCATCGACTAGCTTACAGCCACCGCTCCGGCAATAGAGGCGGGAAACATGTTCCACTCGGACTCGATGTTCCTCACCTTCCCCGAGACGTGGGTGAAGGTCTGCTGGAGGTGGGAGTTGAAACACCAACTCTAGAGTGGAAGAGAGTCCAACCCCTCTCGAGATGACTGGTACCAGACCCCAAGCTGTGTGTGGAGGCGAGCACGGCTATATCAGGTCGGAACTTCTCGACCTCGCACACCAGCTCGGGCTCCTACCCTGCCAGAGAGGTGACGTTCTACGTCCCTAGAGCCAGCTTCTGTAGCTGGGGTTCGGATCGCCAAGGTCCCTGCCTTTGGTCAATGCCCAGCTCACAATGCACCTGACCCCGATGGCCCCTCCCACAGGTGGTGGGCCAATGGGAAGCAGAATAATATAGTTGCTATTAAATCTGTATGAAATATAATGATCTGCTATGGGTCCTTTTCCTTGTCCTTGAAGTATCCATCCATCCATTTTCTGAGCCGCTTCTACTCACTCGGGTCGTGGGCGTGCTGGAGCCTATCCCAGCTATCTTCGGGCAGGAGGCGGGGTACACCCTGAACTGGTTGCCAGCCAATCGCAGGGCACATACAAACAAACAACCATTCGCACTCACGGGCAATTTAGAGATTTCAATTAACCGAGCATGCATGTTTTTGGGGTGTGGGAGGAAACTGGAGTGCCCACGCAGGCACGGGGAGAACATGCAAACTCCACACAGGCGGGGCCGGGGATTGAACCCCGGTCCTCAGAACTGTGAGGCAGATGCTCTAACCAGTCTTCCACCGTGTTGCCGACATGAATATTATTCACAAATTTGGAAGATTTTAGCAAGAATCATGGAAGTTGACACATGATTTGCTTTCGCGGGCCACATAAAATGATGTGGCGGGCCGGATCACGTCCCCGGGCCTTGAGTTTGACACCTGTGCTGTAAGTGGTATCCATTCATGAACTGTACAGAAAGTGTTTTGTTTTACACAGAGGTGGGTAGTAACGTGCTACATTTACTCCGTTACATTTACTCAAGTAACATTTTACATAAACTGTACTCGTCAGTGTACTTTAAATCAATCACACTTTTTACTTGAGTATTTATTTGAAGAAGGATCGATACTTTTACTCCGTGACAATAATCGACATGCCGTTCGCTACTTTTATTTATCCATTCCTGCGTGTGCGTGTCTATTTTTAGACTACATCTTCAACTTCCTTATAGGGCGCATTTGCGCCTATCCAACGTGATCACGAGTGTCATTTGACTCCAATTCACCAATCAGATGACTCGAGGCAGTAGCCTTCGCGATCCAATCAAAATAACACATTTTTTGGGGGGTGGGCAAACAGCTGCGCAAGTGTGTTTACTTTACAGACTCCAAAAAAACAACAGCTTTGTCATGCAGCTCATAAATTGTGACTGCCAAAACTTGGACGTTTCAGCCCATTTCTAACTTGAGAAAACAACTTGCGGTAAGTTGCAGATGTTTCTATTGTTGTTTTGGTAGTGGATATGGTAAAATTAGCCCTCTTCCTATGGTGTCGCACACACACAATAACTAAGTCTGGTCCGCAAACAGCTTCTTCATTAAGTCATTTAAGTGAATAAAGCAAATATTGTTTCTGTAGGGCCCAATGCATATGTTGTTGCTTTTTGGGCAGTTAAAAATTGAAATGGTGTGTGTCAACTCCCATATATTATTATTTTTTTATTTTATTTTATCTTTATGCTCTTGATTTTTAATTTTGATTTTCTTAAAGTTACTTGAGTAATTGGTTTCATTGAGTACTTTCAAAGGAACTGCAGGCCTCCCTTGCCTCAGTTAAGGTTATGAATGGCTTAAAATGACAAAATGAAGGTTTTTGAGTGGCCTCGTCAAAATCCAGATTTGAATCAGATTGAAATGCAGTGGCATGACCTTAGAAAAGGACGTTTATGGTTGAAAAGCCTCCATTTTTGCTGAATTCAAACATCTCCACAGAGATGTGAAAGACTCATTGCCAGTCAAAGAAAATCATTAGACAGTCTAGATATTTGACCACAAGTAACGGTACAAAACTCAAATTCAGTTGTTATTTGTGGACAGGGGGTCACCTGGTGAGGACATACAACAACTAAACAATAGGACAAGAAAGGACAGAAAAGGGCCGTACAGGATGTGGGAAATGAGCAAGGCGGTGCTACTGATTGGTGCGGTGGGATTCTTTTTTTTAGTGTTTAAACATCTGCAAGAACCTGTGAGATGATATCTTAATATAACCTCCGTTATTATTTGTGGTCCCAGCACAAGCAATAAAGCCTTTTGTACAGGATGTGGGAAATGCGCGAGGCGGTGTTATTGATGCGGGGTGCGGTGTGATGTTTTTATAGTGTCTAAACACTTTTGGTTGTTATGTTCGCCGAACACATGTAAGGTCCCTCTTTGGAAACGAGGCTGATGGGGTTTTTTGTTTTCCCACAAAACAAGAGCCCCACGAAAAGCCAAAGACCAAAGGAACTCAACGCCCCGTCAGGGAATCGAACCCCGGTTTTCTGCGTGACAGGCAGAGACATTGTTCACTATAGTAACGAGGAGTCTTACCTTCACCTCGTGTCAAGCACACAATGCACCTGAACACATCGGTAATGCCAGCTCGCGAGGCAGTTGGCTGGTTCTGCTGACAGATAGCATGAGCGTAACAGTTTCAGTCATGCATTGGTTGTTTTGTTTGCCAAACGCATCATGTCCGTGTTTGGAAACAAGGCTGATGGGCTTTTTTTTTCCCCGCAAAGAAGAGCCCCACAAAATCCTGTAGACCACATGAAACCAACTCCCCGTCGGGGAATCGAACCCCGGTCTTCCGCGTGACAGGCGGCGATACTGTCCACTATACTAACGAGGAGTCTTTTACCTTACCTTCACCTAGTGTCAAGCACACGTCAATGCACCTGAACACCGGCAATTCCAGGAAGCGAGGCAGTTTGCTGGTCCTGGTAACAGATAGCACGTTAGCAACAGTTTCAGTTGTGCACTGACAGGCGGAGATACTGTCCATTATACTAACGATGAGTCTTTTACCTTTCCTTCACCTTGTGTCAAGCACACGTCAATGCACCTGAACGCATTGGTAATGCCAGCTCGCGAGGTAGTTGGCTGGTTCTGCTGACAGATAGCATGAGCGTAACAGTTTCAGTCGTGCAGTGGTTGTTATGTTCGCCGAACACGCATGAGGTCCCTCTTTGGAAACGAGGATGATGGGCTTTTTTGTTTTTCCGAAAAGAAGAGCCCCACCAGAATCTCACGACCACATTATATCAACTCCCCGTCGGTGAATCGAAACCCGGTCTTCCGCGTGACAGGCGGAGATACTGTCCACTATACTTACGAGGAGTCTTGTAGCCTACGTTCACTGTTTGTCGATAACACGTCAATGCACCTGAACGCATCGGCAATTCCTGGAAGACAGGCAGTTTGCTGGTCCTGCTAACAGATAGCACGTTAGCAACAGTTTGAGTCATGTAGTGGTTGTTATGTTTGCCAAACGCGTAAGGTCCCTTTTTGGAAACGAGGATGATCGGCTTTTTTGTTTTCCCGAAAAGAAGAGCGCCACCAAAAGCTAAAGACCAAATGAAACCAACTCCCCGTCGGAGAATTAAAACCCAGTCTTCTGTATGACAGGCGGAGTTACTGTCCACTATACTAACGAGAAGTCTTGTAGCTTACATTCACTGTTTGTCGAGCACACGTCAATGCACCTGAACGCATCGGCAATTCCTGGAAGTCAGGCAGTTTGCTGGTCCTGCTAACAGATAGCACATTATCAACAGCTTGAGTCATGTAGTGGTTGTTATGTTTGCCAAACACGTAAGGTCTCTGTTTGGAAACGAGGATGATGGTTTTTTTTGTTTTCCCGTAAAGAAGAGCGCCACCAAAAGCAAATGACCACATTATATCAACTCCCCGTCGGGGAATCTAACCCCGGTCTTCCACGTGACAGGCGGAGATACTGTCCACTATACTAACGAGGAGTCTTTTGCCTAACAATCACTGAGTGTCGAGCACACCTCCACGCACCTGAACGCCAATGCCAGCTCGTGATGCGGTTTGTTGGTCCTGCTAACAGATAGCACGAGAGGAACAGTTTCAGTCGTGCAGTGGTTGTTTTGTTTGCCAAATGCGTCTTGTCCCTGTTTGTAAACGAGGATGATGGGCTTTTTTGTTGTCCCGAAAAGAAGAGCCCCACCAAAAGCTAAAGACCACATTAAATCAAATCCCCGTCAGCGAATCGAACACCAGTCTTCCGTGTGACAGGCGGAGATACTGTCCACTATAGTAACGAGGAGTCTTTTACCTTACCTTCACCTTGTGTCAAGCACACGTCAATGCACCTGAACACCGGCAATTCCAGGAAGCGAGGCAGTTTGCTGGTCCTGCTAACAGATAGCACGTTAGCAACAGTTTCAGTCGTGCAGTGGTTGTTATGTTCGCCGAAAACGCGTAAGGTCCCTCTTTGGAAACGAGGCTGATGGGCTTTTTTGTTTTCCTGCAAAGAAGAGCCCCACCAAAAGCTAAAGACCACATGAACACAAGTCCCCGTCGGGGAATCAAACCCCGGTTTTCCGCTTGACTGACGAAGACACTGTCCATTATACTAATGAGGAGTCTTTTGCCCAACAGTCACTGACTGTCGAGCACACCTCAATGCACCTGAACGCCAATGCCAGCAAGCGATGCGGTTTGCTGGTCCTGCTAACAGACAGCACGAGAGGAACAGTTTCAGTCGTGCAGTGGTTGTTTTGTTTGCCAAACGCGTCATTTCCGTGTTTGGAAACGAGGCTGATGGTTTTTTTTGTTTTCCCGCAAAGAAGAGCCCCACAAAATCCTGAAGACCACATGAACTCAACTCCCCGTCGGGGAATCGAATTCCCCGGTCTTCCGCGTGACAGGCAGAGATACTGTCCACTATACTAACGAGGAGTCTTATACCTTACCTTCACCAAGTGTCAAACACACGTCAATGCACCTGAACACCCGCAATTACAGGAAGCGAGGCAGTTTGCTGGTCCTGCTAACAGATAGCACGTTAGCAACAGTTTCAGTTGTGCACTGACAGGCGGAGATACTGTCCACTACACTAAAGATGAGTCTTTTACCTTACCTTCACCTTGTGTCAAGCACACGTCAATGCACCTGAACGCATTGGTAATGCCAGCTCGTGAAGTAGTTGGCTGGTTCTGATGACAGATAGCATGAGCGTAACAGTTTCAGTCGTGCAGTGGTTGTTATGTTCGCAAAACACGCATAAGGTCCCTCTTTGGAAACGAGGATGATGGGCTTTCTTGTTTTTCCGAAAAGACCACATTATATCAGCTCCCCGTCGGGGAATCGAAACCCGGTCTTCAGCATGACAAGCGGCGATACGGTCCACTATACTAACGAGGAGTCTTGTAGCCTACGTTCACTGTTTGTCAAGCACACGTCAATGCACCTGAACGCAGCAATTCCTGGAAGCCAGGCAGTTTGCTGGTCCTGCTAACAGATAGCACGTTAGCAACAGTTTGAGTCATGTCGTGGTTGTTATGTTCGCCAAACGCGTAAAGTCCCTGTTTGGAAACGAGGATGATGGGCTTTTTTGTTTTCCCGAAAAGAAGAGCGCCACCAAAAGGTAACGACCACATAAAACCAAATCCCCGTCAGCGAATCGAACACCAGTCTTCTGTATGACAGGCGGAGTTACTCTCCACTATACTAACGAGGAGCCTTGTAGCTTACATTCACTGTTTGTCGAGCACACGTCAATGCACCTGAACGCATCGGCAATTCCAGGAAGCGAGGCAGTTTGCTGGTCCTGCTAACAGATAGCACGTTAGCAACAGTTTGAGTCATGTCGTGGTTGTTATGTTCGCCAAACGCGTAAGGTCCCTGTTTGGAAAACAAGGATGATTGGCTTTTTTGTTTTCCCGAAAAGAAGAGCGCCACCAAAAGGTAACGACCACATTATATCAGCTCCCCGTCAGGGAATCGAAACCCGGTCTTCAGCGTGACAGGCGGAGATACTGTCCACTATACTAACGAGGAGTCTTGTAACCTACGTTCACTGTTTGTCAAGCACACGTCAATGCACCTGAACGCATCGGCAATTCCTGGAAGCGAGGCAGTTTGCTGGTCCTGCTAACAGATAGCACGTTAGCAACAGTTTGAGTCATGTAGTGGTTGTTATGTTTGCCAAACGCGTAAGGTCCCTGTTTGGAAAACGAGGATGATGGGCTTTTTTGTTTTCCCGAAAAGAAGAGCGCCACCAAAAGCAAAAGGTAAAGACCAAATGAAACCAACTCCCCGTCGGGGAATTGAAGCCCAGTCTTCCACGTGACAGGCAGAGATACTGTCCACTATACTAACGAGGAGTCTTTTACCTTACCTTCACCTGGTGTCAAGCACACAATGCACCTGAACGCATCGGTCATGCCAGCTCTCGAGGCAGTTGGCTGGTTCTGCTGACAGATAGCATGAGCGTAACAGTTTCAGTCGTGCAGTTGTTGTTATGTTCACCGAAGACGCGTAAGGTCCCTCTTTGGAAACGAGGCTGATGGGCTTTTTTGTTTTCCCGCAAAGAAGAGCCCCACCAAAAGCTCAAGACCACATGATTCCCCGTTGGGGAATCAAACCCCGGTTTTCCGCTTGACTGGCGAAGATACTGTCCACTATACTAATGAGGAGTCTTTTGCCCAACAGTCACTGACTGTCGAGCACACCTCAATGCACCTGAACGCCAATGCCAGCAAGCGATGCGGTTTGCTGGTCCTGCTAACAGATATCACGAGAGGAACAGTTATAGTCGTTATTTTGTTTGCCAAACGCGTCATGTCCGTGTTTGGAAACGAGGCTGATGGGCTTTTATGTTTTCCCGCAAAGAAGAGCCCCACAAAATCCTGAAGACCACATGAACTCACCTCCACGTAGGGGAATCGAACCCGGGTTTTCCGCGTGACAGGCGGAGATACTGTCCACTGTACTACCGATGAGTCTTGTAGCTTGTATTCACTGGTTGTCGAGCACACGTCAACGCACCTGAACGCATCGGCAATTCCAGGAAGCGAGGCAGTTTGCTGGTCCTGCTAACAGATAGCACGTGAGCAACAGTTTGAGTCATGTCGTGGTTGTTATGTTCGCCAAACGCGTAAAGTCCCTGTTTGGAAACGAGGATGATGGGCTTTTTTGTTTTCCCGAAAAGAAGAGCCCCACCAAAAGCTAAAGACCACATTAAATCAAATCCCCGTCAGCGAATCGAACACCACTCTTCCGTATGACAGGCGGCGATACTGTCCACTATAGTAACGAGGAGTCTTTTACCTTACCTTCACCTAGTGTCAAGCACACAATGCACCTGAACGCATCGGTAATGCCAGCTCGCGAGGCAGTTGGCTGGTTCCGCTGACAGATAGCATGAGCGTAACATTTTCAGTCGTGCAGTGGTTGTTATGTTTTCCGAACACGCGTAAGGTCCCTCTTTGGAAACGAGGCTGATGGGCTTTTTTGTTTTCCCGCAAAGAAGAGCCCCACCAAAAGCTAAAGACCACATGAACTCAAGTCCCTGTCGGGAAATCAAACCCCGGTTTTCCGCTTGACTGGCGAAGATACTGTCCACTATACTAATGAAGAGTCTTTTGCCCAACAGTCACTGACTGTCGAGCACACCTCAATGCACCTGAACACCAATGCCAGCTCGCGATGCGGTTTGCTGGTCCTGCTAACAGATAGCACGAGAGGAACAGTTTCAGTCGTGCAGTGGTTGTTATGTTCGCCAAACACGCATAAGGTCCCTGTCTGGAATCCAGGCTGATGGACTTTTTTGTTTCCCCACAAAGAAGACCCCCATGTAAAGCTGCGGGCCACATGAAGTCAACTCCTCTTCGTGTAATCAAACCCACATGACAGGCGGAGATACTCTCCACTATACTAATGAGGAGTCTTTTGCCCACTTCATTTCACCGGAATGCATCAGCAATGCCAGCTAGCGACTAGTCTCTGTGGCCTGACTTTGTTATTTGCACTTTAAGCAATTCAGGGATACATATTATTTGATATGTGACCAAATGGATGGACATTAGAAGTGACGGTTGTTGCAGTCTACCTGTATTATCTATCCATCCATCCATTTTCTGAGCCGCTTCTCCTCTCTCGGGTCGCGGGCGTGCTGGAGCCTATCCCAGCTGTCATCGGGCAGGAGGCGGGGTACACCCTGAACTGGTTGCCAGCCAATCGCAGGGCACATACAAACAAACAACCATTCGCACTCACAGTCACACCTACGGGCAATTTAGAGTCTCCAATTAATGCATGTTTTTGGGATGTGGGAGGAAACCAGAGTGCCCGGAGAAAACCCACGCAGGCACGGGGAGAACATGCAAACTCCACACAGGCGGGGCTGGCGATTGAACCCTGGTCCTCAGAACTGTGAGGCTGACGCTCTAACCTGTCGGCCACCGTGCCGCGTGTTCTGAATTCAAAACTTGAAATCTCCTCATGTGGGTTGTCTTCTGTCTTGCTGCCATCACTGAAGATCTTCGTACTGAGCGGCAGGAGCCAGAGCCCCCTCACATTAGAGAGGAAGTGGAGGACAAAGAGGTCCCCCACATCGAAGAGGAAGAGGAGGAGGATATAACCAAGGTTCCGTCCACTGGTGTCCCTTTGAAGAGTGAAGATGAAGGTCAGTGAGGAGAGCAGAGGGGTGGAGCCTTCAAGCAGCTCAAGTCGACGCATGACAACAGAAGGTGATGGAGACCACTGTGGAATTGCACAACCCAAGTGGTCGTTGCAGGTGCACCAGAAGAGTTGGGTTCCAGGCGTTGCCTTGGAAACAAAAGGGTGGGCCGGGCGGGAAAACAGATGGCACCGAGAGTGACGGCCAGCTAATCAAGAAAGACACAATCAAGGTTAGAGTGACAGCTGAATGGATGGACCAATGAGGTCCGGGGCCCGTAATATGCGTATATATCATAGGGCGCAGTTTTCCATCTCACCGAGGGGTCTTGTGGTCTCAAAAGCTTGGAAAAATGGTTGCGAGAGCGCCCACTGGTGGACATCTTCAGGTTTTCCGGTGTGCACATCCCTTTCGTCAAGCTGTCATCTGGCTGCGATTTTGGTAGCGGCGACGCATCCAGGAGGATGAGAGCGTAGCACTGGGAGAATTCTCTATTGTGTTCTGGCCGCTTCAGGGGCAGGCGCACCTGTGCATAAATCTCGCGTCCAGCGTCGTCAATTAATGGCATGAAACGACTTAGCAGATCTTGTCATACTGCACAGCTCGAACTGAAAAGAGTTTGGAAAAACAGCAAACCTCAAAATCGGTTATATCCAGTATGACAAGCGTCCCGTCCAACTGACTGGGCAAGCACATAACTGACCACAATTATTACGCATTGACGTACATCATAGTAAGGATTGCAGTGTGATGCAGACACCACCTCCTCTGCAAGCCCCAATGGAGGATTGTTAGTATGCCACCAGCAGCGGCAGCAGCACTAAAGATAATTAAAAAAATATATATTTAAAAAATAAACAATTAAAAAAAATAATTAAAAAAAATAAAATTAAATTAAAAAAAGTCATTGGAGGACTTTGTACCTGCCGTAACCAAGATTTCAACCGGGGTTGCTGGGGCCACAACGCAGAGGACTAACCACTAGGGGTGTAACGACTAATTTCGGCAGCGATTCGATTCGTATCACAATTCGTGGTGGATGATTTGATTCAAGGACAATGTTTTATCGAGAACGATACGATCCAAAACCAGTATTTGGAAATAGACTCAGTAATTTTTTAAAAATGTAACCAGCAATTTAGAGTCTCCAATTAATGCATGTTTTTTGGGATGTGGGAGGAAACCCACGCAGGCACGGGGAGAACATGCAAACTCCACACAGGCGGGACTGGGGATTGCACCCGGGTCCCCAGAACTGTGAGGTTGACACTCTAACCAGTCGGCCACCGTGCCCCCATTAGTCAATTTTATATTTCATATTTTCATATTCATATTTTGCGATTTTAATTTGTTTTGACACTGTATCTACTAATATTGAGACTATACTTCCACATGTTTTGTGAAGCTCATTTGTTTGTAATATCATTTTATTGGGTTTATCCAAGTGGTTTTTATTGGGTTTATCCAAGTGGTTATATCAGCCACATATATAGGATGCATGTGTTAGTGGTATAGAAGCAGGCGTTGGTGGTATAGTGGTGAGCATAGCTGCCTTCCAAGCAGTTGACCTGGGTTCGATTCCCAGCCATCGCAAGATTTTTTGATGCAGCCCTATGGGGGGCACAAGTCAGTGCAAACTGTAGGCCGGTCCCAAGCATGGATAAATGCAGAGGGTTGCGTCAGGAAGGGCATCCGGCTTAAAGCTTTACCAAACAAATATGAGCGTTCATCCAAAGAATTCCATACTGGATCGGTCGTGGCCCGGGTTAAAAACGTCCGCCACCGGCGCCGTCAACCTGCAGGGCACCGTTGAAGTCAGCTACTGTGGGTCGAAGTCAAAGAAGAAGATGAGGTGGAAAGCGGGTTCTTCGGCAGAGAGAGAAGAGGAAAGCACAGAGCCTAGAACTGAATGTGGGGACTTTGAATGTTGGGACTATGACAGAAAATCTCGGGAGTTGGTTGACATGATGATTTGGAGAAAGGCTGATATATTGTGTGTCCAGGAGACCAGGTGGAAAAGCAGTAAGACTCAAAGTTTAGGGGCAGGGTTTAAATTATTTTACCATGGTGTAGATGGGAAGAGAAATGGAGTCGGGGTTATTTTAAAAGAAGAGTTGGCTCAGAATGTCTTGGAGGTGAAAAGAGTATCAGATCGAGTGATGAGGCTGAAACCTGAAATTGAGGGTGTTATGTATAATGTGATAAGTGGTGAAAGACCACTATGACCTATGACCGAGAGGTGAAAGAGAAATTCTGGAAGGAGCTAGACGAAGTAGTTCTGAGCATGCCAGACAGCGAGAGAGTCGTGATTGGTGCAGATTGTAATGGATATGTCGGTGAAGGAAATAGGGGTGATAAAGAAGTGATGGATAATTACGGCATCCAGGAGAGGAACTTGGAGGGACAGATGGTGGTAGACTTTGCAACAAGGATGCAGTTAACACTTTTTTCCAGAAGAGGCACGAACATCGGGTGACCTACAAGAGCGGAGGTAGAAGCACGAAGGTGGATTGCATCTTGTGCAGACGATGTAATCTGAAGGAGGTTACCAAATGTAAGGTTGTGGTAGGGGAGAGTGTGGCTAGACAGCATAGGATGACCCGCAACCCATTGCCAACTCCAACAGCAATCAGAATGAGAAAAAGTGTTTGGATTGATTTGCAGTGAAAATTGTCGTGCAACTAAATATGCAGCACAGGCCATTTGCTTTCATTTGTCTCTCTTTTCCGGATTTGTCGTCTCGTTACTTTTGTTTTTGGAAGTTACCGTTCAGGCCAGAGGGCACACGAAGAAATTCAAACATCTACCACGGTTTTGGGCTCATCCTCCGAGCGCGCAGGCCCCCGTGTCTCTCTAACCCTTCCCACCATCACCAACAGCTGCAGAAACGTGCGTACGCCAGCCATGAAGTTGGCGTCAGGCACCGCACATTTCCATGCTCATTTCACTCTTGATACATCTGAACTTTGCCGTGAAAAAGTACATGCGCCACGTTTTTGTGCAGACGTTTTCTGGGTTTGAGCAACGCCATGTTTCAGTAGGAAAGCCACACAGGTTTTTGCACATGAGGCCCCTGATGACTTGTTTCTCCTGGATGTGTAGATGGTAGTCGTGAATCTGTTCGATTTACCGTCCAAAACGTCAAATGCAGATTTTTTTTCCATTGGCTTGCTGGCTGGCAGCTCCCAAAAGTACTGTTGGGGCTGTTGGAGAACGCAAACCAGCAGTTTCCATAGTGTAGTGGTTATCACGTTTGCCTCACACGCGAAAGGTCCCTGGTTCGAAACTGGGTGGAAACAAGGCTTGTTAGTTGTTCTTTATTCTTTTGATCTGCCATGAAAAACTATGGGAGAGATTTTTGTCAAAATCTTTGGCACAAATATATCTGCAATTAACACGTGGTTTTTACACGAGGGATATCTTGCACTAGCAGCCATTTCTTCAAGCTAACGGCTAATGTTGAGTCAGTCAAGCACATAGAAACAAGCACACATAATTAAAATAAATGTAAATTAATAATAAATGTATGTACGTACACATATAATTCCCTCTGTGTCTCTAATGCGATTATTAAGCTTTTTATTTCATAATAATAATAATAATAATACAATAAACTTATGAAGCGCTTCGCAAGACACCCAAAGACGCTAATCAGATGACAATAACAGTGAGCAGGAAGCCCGGGTGGCGGGTGCTGGTCAAGACGCTGTCCACCGGGGTGGAATGCAGAAAAGTGAGATCCTCGCTGGACGTCAGGGGATGCAGAAGGATGTTCGGTAGCTGAGCTCGCACACATGTTCATGAGTCACAACCGATGCCGGGTGTTCAAGAGCTTGCCGAGACAGAGATAGGTAGGTGGTAATTTCGCTGACGGTTTTTGTTTTTTAAAATCTCCCCGCCTTTCCTAGTTTACGTGACAACAACAACGCATCGTCCTTCGGTGAATGTGTTGAGTGAACATGAACCTCAGGGATGGATCATGAACGGAATGAGGAAGCACTTGAATGAGTCTCTGAAAATGAACCGAACGATTCGGTGAACGAATCTTTTTATAGAACTGCTTTAAATGATGCAGTACACTCAAAAGAATTGCCGTGCCCATCACTATTGCATCATGAGGATGTGCGGTTGTTCACACCTCCAACAGGTAAGGCCCCTCCCCCTCTTCTCTGGTAGGCTACGTGCGCGATGACCACCCGCGATCAAACGCCCACGAGTGACGCACAGCAACAAGTCGCTGTAGCATCCTGTGTGAATGCAGCATAAGTAGCAGTTTTGTAGTGTAGTGGCTATCATGTTCCCTTCATATGAGAAACGTCCATGGGTAGAAACAAAGCTTTTTTTTCTTTTTCTTTTTAAATCTGATATCTACAACTAAGGGGGGAGATTTGTCTCAAAATTATTTACATGTTTGTCAGATCCACAAATATATCAGCGATTTACGTTTTCTTTTCTTTTTTATGTGTGAATTTATCATGCCTTAGCATTCAAAATATTCATACGCTGGCCCGGTCTGTAATTAACTCCATGTCCACTCTTGGCTATTACAACCACAACAGTTTCCATAGTGTAGTGGTTTTCATGTTAGCTTAACACACGAAAGGTCCCTGGTTTGAGACCGGGTGGAAACAGGTTATTTTTTGTCTCTCTCGTCAGAGCTGTTGCACGTGGTTTGCTGGTCACGTTGTAAATCTTAAGTGGAGTGGATGTTACTGTCGTTTAGTGGTGATCATGTGCACCTCCCATGTGAAAGGTCCCTTGTTTTAAGTCTGGTTGTGAACAAGGCCTTTTTTAAATTGTCATTATTATTATTATAAATCTTCCATGAAAAGCAGCTTCACCAAAAGGTGCAGCTGGCAAAAACCTTCTCACCGTGGGGGAATCGAATCCCAGTCTCCTGCGCGGACACCGTGAATGGTTCTGTCAGTGAAGGGGAATCAGGATTGAGAGGCTGGAGACTGGAGGGCAGCCGGACGGCCAGCATTCCAGCTGGCCGTCACGTGCTGAAACAAGGACCTGACAGCCCTCGCTTTCACACGGCCTTCCTGCATTGCACTGGGATTTTAGTGATGAAAACTGAGTTTTCCAAAAATTCCACAAAGTTTTTGGAGTGAGAACAATGCAAGCACATTTGGCGTGAATTTTTGGAATGTGTCGAAATTAGAATGGTGTGAATCGAGTGAAAATTGTGAATGTAGAAGAACGTCAAAAAGGTAAGCAGAATTCATTCGGCTTTGGTTGGTAATAATTTTTCGACCTTGTTTCTTTTTTGCCGTTAATGACACAACAATGGGCATTTATGTCCTCAAAGAACATGCCTCAAGTGATGACTGCATGATGGAGTTGTCCTTGAAGTCATCAAGGTTTTGCAAAACCTACATACTGTAGTGTAGCACTAGCCTTTGCTATGCTTTTTGGACTCATTTATGTGCTCAATCTCAGATACCCCAGTAAACTCCGTTACACCTTTGAGGTCGTGCAAAAGATTATTATGGACATGGATGGGCGTAAACTCTTCAACAGAGCACTTGGAATGAAGAACAGCCTGCTCCTGTTCTCGGAGTCGTAAATGCGCTGCCAACAGAAAAACATGTTAAATGTTTCTTTAATTTTTTTACATGAAGTTGCCGTTTGTAAGTTAAGTCGAAATTGCCACTGTGACTTGCATTTTTTAGATCGTTTAATTTTGTAATAATTTATTTTTGTATAATTGTATGGTTTGTGTAATTGTATAATTTATTTTTTCATATTTGATGTATAATTTTCTACTGACCTCTTTCATATTTATTTTATTACTGTCAATTTAACCTCTGAAGTAGCAGACAATTGTACTTATTTGCGCCTTTTCTCAGTTTCAAACTGGAATTTTAAAGACGTTGTTTAAAGGTTAAATAATAAAAATGTTTTGTTTCTCAGTTTAGTCCAAATCAGTTGAGTTATAATATGTGTGGCTTCAATACATTTGGGAAAACAAATTTATAAATATATTTACAGAGCTAAACAGGGTACTATACTGAATAAAATGTTGTTTTAATTTACTTAATTTGAACATCGGTTGCACTTGATTAAAATGTGGTAAATTATGTAATTTTCCCCTCTTTTTGAAAATGACGTAAGTTTACCATATTTTAATCATGTGCAACCGATGTACATGTCCAAATTTAATAAATTCAAAGTTCTTTTTTGGGAGTGCAGGGACATACTGAAATTACTTTAATGCTATGTAATACCGTCAATAAAAATGAACATTGAGAAATCAATTTAGAGACACATTTAAGGTCATTGAGCCTGGACATGATGAAATTACCACATTTTCATCATGTGCAACTGATGTACATGTTCAAAATAAGTAAATTCAACGGACTTTTTTTTCAGTCTTCGCTTAAATTGTGGTTAAATGTCATGTTCATCGGGGAAGAGTGAGGCAAAGTGGATGTGTAAATTCAAATTTGTGAACTTCAAACAAATTGGAATTCTCCTCCTGTTTTCTTTTTGATGTGCAATCACTTTAAGCCTAACAAAGTCTATTTGTTGCAATGAAGCTGAGATAGAATAAAGACTTTTAATTACAATAGTCAAGAATAAAGGCTGATGAGTTCCACTGGGGAAGAAAAAAAAAACCTTTGGAAGACTTTTATACATATTTGCCACAAAATCCTACAACCATAGAATGGCAAATAAGGTTGATATGACTCATTCTCAAACAGAATATTTGTATTTATATTGTCTTGTCAAAGTGTTTTGATGAGATGGTCTTCTTTTCCTTTGGGCTTGTCCCTTTAGGGGTCGCCACAGCGCGTCATCCTTTTCCATGTAAGCCTATCTCCTGCATTCTCCTCTCGAACATCAACTGCCCTCATGTCTTCCCTCACGACATCCATCAACCTTCTCTTTGGTCTTCCTCTCGCTCTCTTGCCTGGCAGCTCCATCCTCATCATCCTTCTACCAATATACTCACTATTTCTCCTCTGGACGTGTCCAAACCATTGAAGTTTGCTCTCTCTAACTTTGTCTCCAAAACATCGAACCTCAGCTGTCCCTCTGATGAGTTCATCATTTATAATCTAAAAAAATATGACAAAGTGGAGAGTGACATGAGTGTCACATTTCATCACGACACAAGATGTGATCATAAAAGCGGTTGAAATGGTAATCTGTATTAAATGTTGATTAATATTCTTATCAATACAGTAAAATGTTGAGATGTTTCACTTGATCGACAGTTTAATGCCTATCATGCCCTTCACATTAATTCACTGTCGTCCTGGCTCAGCATCATGCAGGGTTTCCTTTCAGCCTTGGTACAGCCAACAGTTTTAGACAGACAACTTTCGTGCCAGGTTCTACCTACCTAAGCGGTGATCGTATAGTGGTTAGTACTCTGCGTTGTGGCCGCAGCAACCCCGGTTCAAATCTGGGTCACGGCAGAAATGAACCCCTGCAGTGACTTTTTTTTAGTGCTGCCGTTTGGGTTGTGGGACAGTAAAAATCATCCACAGGGGCTTGCAGAGGGCCCAATACTTTTGTGGGGCTAGTGGTGCAATGTATAATGCGTCTGACTATGGATCAGAAGATTCTAGGTTCAAGTCCTGGTGAGCTCGTGTGCAGTTTTGCATGTGGTATTATCAGAATGCTGTATTTGTTACATTCACCAGAAATGTCTGCGTCACGCTAACTCATGCAACACTGTCAACGCAAACCGTGTGGAGGAAACTAATTTCGGCCGCTTGTATCCGGGATCTTGTTCTTTCGGTCACGACCCACAGCTCGTGACCATAGGTGAGGGTAGGAACGTAGATCGACCAGTAAATCAAGAGCTTCGGCTTAGCGCCTTCTTTTGTCACGTTCGTGGTTAGGGCGAAGGCGCGGAACGCAAGGCAAGAACATGGAGGACCCAAGTGCAGGGAAGCAGAGAGGCAAGGCAGGAGTGCGGGAGTCTCAAAAAATATTATTTAATCTTCAGAAATGGCAAACAAGGATATTGGATAAAGCAAAACTAAACAAAGTCCCACAACAGATAACAACAAAACCAAAGTAACAAAGACACACTTGAATATCTAAAACTGGAAACAAACTATGACCTGTGAGTAAGACGTGGAACATGGTGAATAACTAGAACAAGTGGGGGGCACAGATGAAAAGGACAGAAAAGACTTAACGAGGAGGGTAGGTATGGTTGGCAGGTTGAGGACGGTGGGAGGCAGTTTGGTGGTGTCCAGGGTGACGCCATGTTCTTCCCGCTGGGTCCTGTTCTGGTCACTGTGCCAGATGATCCTGTTCTTTAAAAAACTGACTCCAGCCGAGAGAAATTATGACATAGGTGACCGTGAACTGCTGGCGGTCAAGGTGGCTTTGGTGGAGTGGAGGCACTGGCTAGAGGGGGCACAGACTTCGTTTTTAGTATGGACAGATCACAAGAACCTTGAGTATATTAAATCTGCTAAAAGATTAAATGCGAGGCAGGCTAGATGGGCTCTGTTCTTCACTAGATTTAATTTCATGTTATCCTACCGACCTGGTTCTAAGAATGGTAAACCAGATGCTTTATTACGTATTTTCTGTGAAGAGAATTCACTGTCCGACCCAAAGACTATTTTGCCCAAGTCATGTTTCATTTCTGCTTTTGTTTGGGACGTTGAAACTGCGGTTAAAGAGGCTCTGAAGAACACTCTTAGCCCTGAAGATTGCCCTTAAAACAGGCTTTATGTGGTTCCGATCTTAAGGGGAAAAGTCATCCACTGGGCTCACACTAACCATACCGTATGTCACTCAGGCATTGCCAAAACGCAATCTGTGGTCGAACAACGCTTTTGGTGGCCTAATGTTAGGAGGGATATCGATTACGTCAATGCTTGTCAGGTATGTGCTGCTAACAGGCCCTCTCGTCAACGTCCTTCTGGGGAGTTGCGACCCATGCCAATACCACAACGTCCTTGGTCAGACATTTCCGTAGACTTTGTGACAGGATTACCGGCCTCTAAAGGCAATACCACCATTCTCACAGTTGTTGACAGATTTTAAAATATAATTTTTTTAGAATCATCTTTTATTGTCATGAACATGCATGTATGCACACGAAATTTGTTCTCTGCATTTAACCCATCACAGTGAACACATACAAATGTTAGTGGAACACACTGGAGCAGGGGGAAGCTGAAGCGCCCAGGGAGTATCTCGGGGTATCAGTGTCTTGCTCAAGGACACCACAGCCGTGAGTCTGGGGGATGTTGGCGGATGGTCCAGTCGGGGTCTTGAACCTAGGTCCCCCACGGTGGCAGGTAAGGATCTTAACCAATGACAACGGCTGCCCAATTCTCTAAGATGGCACACTTCATTGCACTTCCGAAACTCCCCTCAGCTAAAGACTGCCGAGTTGATGTTTAACCAGGTATTCAAGTTTCATGGTTTTCCCAAGAATGTGGTATCTGATAGGGGCCCCCAATTCATTTCACGATTTTGGAAGGAGTTTTGGAGCGTAATGGGTGCTACCGTCAGTCTGTCATCTGGGTTTCATCCTGAAACCAACGGACAAACCGAGAGGCTGAACCAGGACCTGGAGACTGGGCTCCGATGTCTCGCTTCACAGGAGCCACAATCCTGGTCTCAGAAGCTGGTTTGGGTCGAGTTCTCTCACAATTCCCTCCCCTCTGCATCCACTGGTCTATCGCCTTTTCACGTTGTGCATGGTTACCAACCATCTCTATTTCCTGCCACAGCCCCAGAGTCCACAGTTCCAGTGGCATTGACATTGGTGAGACGCTGCAGGAGGACCTGGGAGCGAGCCCGCCAGATGCTGCTGCGCCAGGGACGGTCTTACAAGACCGCAGCTGACCGTAGGAGGACACCGGCCCCGAACTACAAAGTGTGTAAGCGAGTTTGGCTCTCCACCAAGCATATTCCACTCCAGGTGGAGTCCTGGAAGCTCGCTCCCAGGTTCATTGGGCCCTTCCCCATCACAAAGATAATCAACCCTGTCACCGTGTCCCAAACTATCCCCGAGCAGGGGAGAAGGTTTTTATCGAAGCTGTTTTTCAAGGCAAATTAATTTTAAAAATAATAATAACAATAACCAGTCTTTGCTCATACTAAGATTTGAACAAGGAACCTTTCACAAATGAGGTGCACATGCACACCACTAAGCTATGGTAAAATTCACTGCAGAACATCACCAGCACACCACGTACAACAGCTGCCTGACAAGCAAGAAAAGCTGTTTCCACCCGGTCTCGAATCGGGGACCTTTCGCGTGTTAGGCGAACGTGATAACCACTACACTATGGAAACTGTGGTGGGTGCTGTACCCAATAGCAGACATGCAGTTTTTGACAGACCAGCCCACCAAGTAACCAACTCACAAGCAGAATTGAATATTTACAAATGATAAGTCATAATGGAATTTATTTAAGCATTACTGAAGTAAGAATTATTTTGAGAGGACCAAGTGTTTTGAGCAGTTATCAAGCCAACCATCTTTTCTTTGTATTTCTACATCAATGGAATTCCTACAGCCATTTGTGATTTGACGGGGCTGCCGGTTTTCCACCTGGTTCAGCCACGGTCGGCTTACCGGGGATTTCGGCAGGGTCGGACCATCGACTGTTGGATTCCCATAAAAAGGACTCGCAGTCAAGTCATCATCCTGATAGGAAACTGCAGCACTGTGGCATCAGAGGATGTCAATATTGATTGGATCAAAGGCTTTTGACAAGTCTAAAACAGGTGGGCTGCCATAGGTTTACAGGTGGTGGGTCACTGAGAGGAGGGTCTCTCCTCTTTGTCTGATTTGCGTGTTTAGGTTGCTGTATATTTTTACCCTGTGTGCCTTTTCATTTTGTAGTGTGTGTGACCTGTCGTCCCCCGCACGCTGAATGAATCTCCGAAAGTGGATATTCTCTAGCTGGAGCAGTCGGCCTTGTCACAACGGGCATTGTAAATAATTGGCAATAACAATTATGTTTTACTTTGCAAATAGCTTGAAGCATGCACACTTATCTCTTATTTGGAAAACTATGCAAGTGAGAGTGAGAACAGGTGGTAACGCACACATTAATAAGTGTGTTTTAATAAGTTTAAATGTGCTTAAAGCATGTGAGATGTGAAAACCTTTATTTTAACTACAACCCCAACGTTGTTTTAAACAGATAAAAACAGAATACAATAATTTGCAAATCATGTTCAACCTATATTTAATTGAATACTCTACAAAGACAAGATATTTAATGTTCAAACTGATCAAGTTTATTGTTTTTCGCAAATAATCATTTACTTTGAATTTTATACAACACATTCCAAAAAAGCTGGGACAGGGTCATGTTTACCACTGTGTTACATCACCTTTTCTTTTAACAACATTCAATAAACGTTTGGGAACTGAGGCTTTGTAGGGGGAATTCTTTCCCATTCTTGCTTGATGTACAGCTTCAGCTGTTCAACAGTCTGGGGTCTCCTTTGTCATATTTTACGCTTCATAATGCGCCACACATTTTCAATGGGAGACAGGTCTGGACTACAGGCAGGCCAGTCTAGTACCCGCACTCTTTTACTACAAAGCCACGCTGTTGTAACACGTGCAGAATGTGGTTTGGCATTGTCTTGCTGAAATAAGCAGGGTCGTCCATGAAAAAGATGTTGCTTGGATGGCAGCATATGTTTCTCCAAAACCTCTATGTACCTTTCAGCATTAATGGTGCCTTCACAGATGTGTAAGTTACCCATGCCATTGGCACTAACACAGCCCCATACCATCACAGATGCTGGCTTTTGAACTTTCCGTCCATGACAGTCCGGATGGTTCTTTTCCTCTGGCGTCCATAATTTCCAAAAACAATTTCAAATGTGACTCGTCGGACCACAGAACACTTTTCCACTTTGCATCAGTCCATCTTAGATGAGCTCGGGCCCAGAGAAGCCGGCGGCGTTTCTGGGTGTTGTTGATAAATGGCTTTTGCTTTGCATAGTAGTTTTAAGTTGCACTTACGGATGTAGCGCCGAACTGTATTTACTGACATTGTTTTTTTTTTAAGTGTTCTTGAGCCCATGTGGTGATATCCTTTACACATTGATGTTGGTTTTTGATGCAGTACCGCCTGAGGGATCGGGCATTCAATGTTGGTTTTCGGCATTGCCGCTTACATGCAGTGATTACTCCAGATTCTTTGAACCTTTTGATGATATTATGGACCGTAGATGATGAAATTCCTAAATTCCTTGCAATTGTACATTGAGGAACATTGTCCTTAAACTGTTCGACTATTTTCTCATGCACTTGTTCACAAAGAGGTGAACCTCGCCCCATCTTTGCTTGTGAACGACTGAGCAAATCAGGGAAGCTCCTTTTATACCCAATCATCAGAATCAGTATGCCAAGTATGTCCAAAAACACACAAGGAATTTGTCTCCGGTAGTTGGAGCCGGCGGCACGGTGGCCGACTGGTTAGAGCGTCAGCCTCACAGTTCTGAGGACCCGGGTTCAATCCCCGGCCCCGACTGTGTGGAGTTTGCATGTTTTCCCCGTGCCTGCGTGGGTTTTCTCCGGGCACTCCGGTTTCCTCCCACATCCCAAAAACATGCATTAATTGGGGACTCTAAATTGCCCGTAGGCATGACTGTGAGTGCGAATGGTTGTTTGTTCCTATGTGCCCTGCGATTGGCTGGCAACCAGTTCAGGGTGTACCCCGCCTCCTGCCCGATGACAGCTGGGATAGGCTCCAGCACGCCCGCGACCCTAGTGAGGACAAGCGGCTCAGAAAATGGATGGATGGATAGTTGGAGCCGTTCTAGTACGACAAAAGACAGTCAATTTACAGAACACTTTGGAGACAGAAAGACATTGACAAAAAAAACAGTCACTGAGCAGTAAAGGGTTGCTTGTTATCTGGTAATCCCGGTAGTCTTTTTTTTTGACAATTGTGCAAAAAGATGCAGAGTCCTCTAGCACTTAGAGCAGTTCGAATGACTAATATTGCAATAGTCCGGTGTAATGACCATTGTGCAAAGGGCGCCGAGACTTCAAGGAGTGTATGCGGTTTAAAGTGACGAGTAGTGCGATAATCTGGGACAATGTTGGTTGTGCAAATGTTGCAGATACTCCTCAATCAGTGTGCAAATGGAGCAGATGCTACTCTGGCATGAGTGGCCAGTATATGCATATAGTGCAGCATGGCGAGACAACTACAGTGAGTGCACGAGTAATACATAATTGGCCCCACAGAAATGAATTCAAGTCAAAAAATTGCCAGCTTGTTGTAAAGGAATTATAGGTTAGCTGTTTAAGAAGTTGATTGCAAGAGGGAAGAAGCTGTTGGAATGGCTACTAGTTCCAGTTTGCATTGATCGGTAGCGCCTACCTGAGGGAAGGAGCTGGAAAAGATCTGGCCCGGAGGACACGATCTGGCCCGGAGGACACGGCGTCCATAGTTTCCAAAAACAATTTGAAATGTGGACTCGTCGGACCACAGAACACTTTTCCACTTTGCATCAGTCCATCTTAGATGAGCTCGGGCCCAGAGAAGCCGGCGGCGTTTCTGGGTGTTGTTGATAAATGGCTTTTCCAAAAACAATTTGAAATGTGGACTCGTCGGACCACAGAACAATTTGAAATGTGACCGGGGTGCGGAGGGTCCGAGAGGATTTTGCACGCCCTTGTCTTAGTTCTGGCAGCATGCAAGTCCTCAAGGGTGGGTAGGGGGGTACCGACAATCCTTTCAGCAGTTTTGATTGTCCGTTGCAGTCGGAGTTTGTCCTTTTTTGTAGCAGCACCAAACCAGACTGTGATGGAAGAGCACAGGACTGATTCGATGACCGCTGTGTAGAACTGTCTCAGCAGCTCCGGTGGCAGGCCATGCTTTCTCAGAAGCCGCAGGAAGTACATCCTCTGCTGGGCCTTTTTGAGGACGGAGTTGATGTTGGTCGCCCACTTCAGGTCCTGGGAGATTGTAATTCCCAGGAACTTGAAGGTCTCGACGGTTGACACAAGGCAGCTGGACAACGTGAGGGGCAGCTGTGGCGAAGGATGCCTCCTGAAGTCCACGATCATCTCTACAGTCTTGAGCGTGTTCAGCTCCAGGTTGTGTCGGTCGCACCACAGCTCCAGCCGCTCCGCTTCCTGTCGATATGCAGACTCGTCACCGTCCTTGATGAGGCCGATGACAGTGGTGTCATCTGCAGTAAAAGGTATTCTAGTCGTTTCGTGTGCCCATGAAGCATCAAGACATGGACCATGACTCGAACAGATGACCGAAGCCTTACGATGTTATGAAGCTTCATCTTGTCATTACTAACTGGTTCTACTAATCAGAGCAAACCCATGTATGCTAGAAATTACATCATACTGCAGTACCATAGCGTCATATGATGCACACTCCAGCTTTAACAATGAGCAACATTCTCATTATTTTGAAACAATGACCAGGAGAGTGCTCGAACGCAGTCCCCCACTCCCAGAAATTATGCATGAGGATGGAGCTGCCAGGCAAGAGATATAGAGGAAGACCAAAGAGAAGGATGATGGATGTCGTGAGGGAAGACGAGGGCAGTTGGTGTTCGAGAGGAGGATGCAGGAGATAGGCTTACATGGAAAAGGATGACGCGCTGTGGCAACCCCTAAAGGGACAAGCCCAAAGGAAAAGAAGAAGAAGAAAAGAAGAATTCTTCTTTTCTTCTTCTTTTCTCGTGTTTTTGGTCAAGTGATCCACATCGATACAATAGAATGCGGAAATAAACGAATATATTTTTAGCCGTGTATGAACAGTCTTAAACATCCAATGAATGATGAGTTATTTGTAATAACAATCGTTTGTTGGTAACATTTTGTGGCCACAAGGAGAATAGCTGTTTGCTCCCTTGCCTCGATCAACTACTTCCTGTTTCCTGCTTTGGTAACTAACAGTAGGACTCTAGCGCCATCGTCGTAGAGGAGGCAAATTACAACCCTTCCACTAATTTGGTGACACAACGTTCCAGTTTGTCGTGTGGTGTGTTAATAATCGAAAAAAAACATGCCATCAAAAGACATGCATCTTCTTCTTCTTTTCCTTTGGGCTTGTCCCGTTAGGGGTCGCCATAGTGTGTCATCCTTTTCCATGTAAGTCTATCTCCTGCAGCCTCCTCTCGAACACCAACTGCCGTCATGTCTTCCCTCACGACATCCATCAACCTTCTCTTTGGTCTTCCTCTAGCTCTTTTGCCTGGCAGCTCCATCCTCATCATCCTTCTACCAATATACTCACTATTTCTCCTCTGGACGTGTCCAAACCATTGAAGTTTGCTCTCTCTAACTTTGTCTCCAAAACATCGAACCTTGGCTGTCCCTCTGATGAGCTCATTTCTAATTTTATCCAACCGAGTCAAACCGAGAGCGAACCTCAAAATCTTCATTTCCGCCACCTCCAGCTCTGCTTCCTGTTGTCTCTTCAGTGCCACTGTCTCTAATCCGTACATCATGGCTGGCCTCACCACTGTTTTATAAACTTTGCCCTTCATCCTAGCAGAGACTCTTCTGTCACATAACACACCTGACACCTTCCTCCACCCGTTCCAACCTGCTTGGACCCGTTTCTTCACTTCCTGACCACACTCACCATTGCTCTGGACGGTTGACCCCAAGTATTTAAAGTCCTCCACCCTTGCTATCTCTTCTCCCTGTAGCCTCATTCTTCCCCCACCACTCCTCTCATTCATGCACATAGATTCTGTCTTACTTCGGCTAATCTTCATTCCTCTTCTTTCCAGTGCATGCCTCCATCTTTCTAACTGTTCCTCCAGCTGATCCCTGCTTTCACTGCAGATCACAATGTCATCTGCAAACATCATGGTCCACGGGGATTCCAGTCTAACCTCATCTGTCAGCCTATCCATCACCACTGCAAAAAGGAAGGGGCTCAGGGCTGATCCCTGATGCAGTCCCACGTCCACCTTAAATTCTTCTGTCACACCGACAGCACACCTCACCGCTGTTCTGCTGCCCTCGTACATGTCCTGTATTATTCTAACATACTTCTCTGCCACTCCAGACTTCCGCATGCAGTACCACAGTTCCTCTCTGGGTACTCTGTCATAGGCTTTCTCTAGATCTACAAAGACACAATGTAGCTCCTTCTGACCTTCTCTGTACTTTTCCATCAACATCCTCAAGGCAAATAATGCATCTGTGGTACTCTTTCTAGGCATGAAACCATACTGTTGCTCGCAAATACTCACTTCTGTCCTGAGTCTAGCCTCCACTACTCTTTCCCATAACTTCATTGTGTGGCTCATCAACTTTATTCCTCTATAGTTGCCACAGCTCTGCACATCACCTTTGTTCTTAAAAATGGGCACCATTACACTTTTCCTCCATTCCTCAGGCATCTTCTCACTCACTAGAATTCTATTGAACATGCTGGTCAAAAACTCCACAGCCACCTCTCCGAAATGCTTCCATACCTCCACAGGAATGTCATCAGGACCAACTGCCTTTCCATTTTTCATCCTCTTTAATGCCTTTCCAACTTCCCCCTTACTAATCATTGCCACTTCCTGGTCCACCACACTTGCCTCTTCTACTCTCCCTTCTCTCTCATTTTCCTCATTCATCAACTCCTCGAAGTATTCTTTCCATCTAGCTAGCACACTGCTGGCACCAGTTAACATATTTCCATCTCTATCCTTAATAACCTTAACCTGCTGCACATCCTTCCCATCTCTATCCCTCTGTCTGGCCAGCCTGTATAGATCCTTTTCTCCTTCTTTAGTGTCCAACCTGCCATACATGTCATCATATGCCTCTTGTTTTGCCTTTGCCACCTCTACCTTTGCCCTGTGTCGGATCTCAATGTATTCCTTTCGCCTCTCCTCGGTCCTCTCAGTGTCCCACTTCTTCTTAGCTAACCGTTTTCCTTGTATGATTTCCTGTACTGTGAGGTTCCACCACCAAGTCTCCTTCTCTCCTTTCATGTCAGAAGATACACCAAGTACTCTCCTGCCTGCCTCTCTGATCACCTTGGCTGCAGTGGTCCATTCTTCTGGAAGCTCCTCCCGTCCACTGAGAGCCTGTCTCAACTCTTCCCGAAAAGCTGCACAACACTCGTCTTGTCTCAGCTTCCACCACATGGTTCTCTTCTCTGCCTTTGTCTTCCTAATCTTCCTCCCCACCACCAGAGTCATCTTACACACCACCATCCTATGCTGTCTAGCCACACTCTCCCCTACCACAACCTTACAGTTGGTAACCTCCTTCAGATTACATCGTCTGCACAAGATGTAATCCACCTGCGTGCTTCGACCTCCGCTCTTGTAGGTCACCCGATGTTCGTGCCTCTTCTGGAAAAAAGTGTTCACTACAGCCATTTGCATCCTTGTTGCAAAGTCTACCACCATCTGTCCCTCCAAGTTCCTCTCCTGGATGCCGTAATTATCCATCACTTCTTTATCACCCCTATTTCCTTCACCGACATATCCATTACAATCTGCACCAATCACGACTCTCTCGCTGTCTGGGATGCTCAGAACTACTTCGTCTAGCTCCTTCCAGAATTTCTCTTTCACCTCTCGGTCATAGGTCATAGTGGTCTTTCACCACTTATCACATTATACATAACACCCTCAATTTCAGGTTTCAGCCTCATCACTCGATCTGATACTCTTTTCACCTCCAAGACATTCTGAGCCAACTCTTCTTTTAAAATAACCCCGACTCCATTTCTCTTCCCATCTACACCATGGTAAAATAATTTAAACCCTGCCCCTAAACGTTGAGGCTTACTGCCTTTCCACCTGGTCTCCTGGACACACAATATATCAACCTTTCTCCAAATCATCATGTCAACCAACTCCCGAGATTTTCTGTCATAGTCCCAACATTCAAAGTCCCCACATTCAGTTCTAGGTTCTGTGCTTTCCTCTTCTCTCTCTGCCGAAGAACCCGCTTTCCACCTCATCTTCTTCTTTGACTTCGACCCACAGTAGCTGAATTTTCAACGGTGCCCTGCAGGTTGACGCCGCCGGTGGCGGATGTTTTTAAACCGGGCCACGACCGATCCAGTATGGAATTCTTTGGATGAACGCTCATATTTGTTTGGCAAAGTTTTAAGCCGGATGCCCTTCCTGACGTAACCCTCTGCATTTATCCGTGCTTGGGACCGGCCTACAGTTTGCACTGACTTGTGCCCCGCATAGGGCTGCATCCAAAAATCTTGCGTTGGCTGGGAATCGAACCCAGGTCAACTGCTTGGAAGGCAGCTATGCTCACCACTATACCACCAACGCCTGCTTCTATACCACCAACACATGCATCCTATATATGTGGCTGATATAACCACTGACTTCCATCATGGAGTGAGATTTTTTGAAACTGAAACAATGTCCAAGCATAAACCCAATAAAAAGATATTACAAACAAATGAGCTTCACAAAACATGTGGAAGTATAGTCTCAATATTAGATACAGTGTCAAAACAAATTTCAAAAATTAAAATCGCAAAATATGAATATGAAAATATGAAATATAAAAATGACTAATGGCGGCACGGTGGCCGACTGGTTAGAGCGTCAACCTCACAGTTCTGAGGACCCGG
This sequence comes from Phyllopteryx taeniolatus, assembly GCF_024500385.1. Classification (NCBI taxonomy): domain Eukaryota; kingdom Metazoa; phylum Chordata; class Actinopteri; order Syngnathiformes; family Syngnathidae; genus Phyllopteryx; species Phyllopteryx taeniolatus. The sequence goes on from NW_026903162.1 coordinate 108,572, forward strand.
GTTCAATCCCCAGTCCCGCCTGTGTGGAGTTTGCATGTTCTCCCTGTGCCTGTGTGGGTTTTCTCCGGGCACTCTGGTTTCCTCCCACATCCCAAAAAACATGCATTAATTGGAGACTCTAAATTGCTGGTTACATTTAAAAAAAATTACTGAATCTATTTCCAAATACTGGTTTTGGATCGTATCGTTCTCGATAAAACATTGTCCTTGAATCAAATCATCCACCACGAATTGTGATACAAATCGAATCACTGCCGAAATTAGTCGTTACACCCCTAGTGGTTAGTCCTCTGCGTTGTGGCCCCAGCAACCCCGGTTGAAATCTTGGTTACGGTAGGTACAAAGTCCTCCAATGACTTTTTTTATTTTATTTTTTTTATTTTATTTTTTTTTATTGTTTATTTTTTAAATATATATTTTTTAATTATCTTTAGTGCTGCTGCCGCTGCTGGTGGCATACTAACAATCCTCCATTGGGGCTTGCAGAGGAGGTGGTGTCTACATCGGGCTCGTGGGGCAATGGAAAATGTGTCTGACTTCAGATCAGAAGATTCTAGGTTCGACTTCTGGCTAGCTCGGTCGTAGTTTAGCATGTGGTGGTCAACCCGAGCCAAAATTGTTGTGTTGGACACGTTCACCTGAAACATCTGGGTTACGCTAACTCACGCAACACTGTCAACATGGTGAGTTCTTTCCATGACAATATCTAACATAATGGAAACCCCTAAAGTTAAGAACTCATTGAAGTCCTACATCATATTAGTTATTTTCAAAGTTCATAATTTGCAATATAGGAAATAAAAGGCCAACTTTACATCTAATAAGGACTACTGGGGGGGACATAGAATTTCCACATTCTAAGTTTTGCCTTCTCAGTGATTCTCACTGTCGGTGATACCCTGATTGAGATAAATAGAAGCACAAATGGAATCATGAGTGATTTTGGTGGTCTATCTCCAGAAAACAAGTGTAGCGGACATGCACACCGCAACCTTCTTTTTATTTTTGTGCTTCTGGTTTTTCTTCAACCGAACCTGCTTCTTTCCCACTTGAGGTCCGGAGGAAGACCACCCCAAGGATCAGCTGATCTGCGTTCGTGAGTTCACACTGTAATCCTTACGATGATGTACGTCAATGCGTAATAATTGTGGGGAAATTACGAGCTTCCTACAAAATCCCAAATTTGCCTTCTGTTGCTCTGACTCAACGCATTAAACCCTCACACGCTCATTTAGTTTAGTCAAGCAACTACACACGATGTCCTCTTTTCCAATTTTCGTAGGCTTTATTTTCTTTCTTTCGTTTACCCTTAGTGTTATTTTCTTGTTGTAGTTCGTAGTCGTAGTTTTGTGTTTCATTAAATATAACATAAAATTCCACTCGTGGTCGTATTTTGTGTGTCTTCTCAATTTCAGTCAACCTCTGTAACCTCGGACTCAAAATGTCGTAGTGTGGAGCAACCTTCAGATTCTGAAGGTTTGTCGTCATTTCGCCAAAAGTTAAACTTGAAAAATTTGATGGGGTCCCCTTTTCGAGACATTAGTTTGATTTTTAACAATTCAATCAAAATTACGATAAACCGGAAGTAACGCAAATGTTGCTCCCGGCTTATTACTTTCTCCTAAATTAATTACAATTCTTATTTCATACACAATCGCTACAGTATTGATGCAACCCGCGTGAGGAGATTTCAAGTTTTGAATTTAGAACACAAAGAAATACAAGCTATTTCAGTAAAATCGACACGTCGCCCGCCATTTTGTGTGTGGCATGTCAAACCTAATCTGTGTTGAGCAGCATTCCGTACCGTAGACACAGCGTTGTAATTGCTTGCAAACGTGAGAATAGTAAGATTAGCCTCTCAGTAAAACTAGAGTGTGAAGTCCTTTATGTTGGGAGACAACACTTGGCATCTGCGGCGGCCGCCATTTTGTCTCTGCTTTGTGTATTGCAACCACCAGGCTTCGCCATGTGGTCGTTCGCGTCACACTTAGAGGCCTCCGTAGTCCGCCATCTTTGGCGTCCACGTGACATCATGTGGCTCTTCTTCGGTTGGTCTTTGCGTCATGACGTAACCTGTGACCTCCCCCCTCTCGAAGTTAGCCGTTAGCCACCTAACCGCTAGCAAGCTACTGACGATCGCCAACAAAGACGCCCGACCGATCGATGATTGTTACTTTGGGGAACAATAAACTTAGCTTGTCTGTTGCACCACATTATGATTTTCTGCTGTTTTGCGAGTGCTTTTTTGACTAGTTTTAACCACGCTGCGCGCCGCGATTGCTTTTATTAATTTAAAAGCTTCAGTTTGTGATCGCTTTCAAAACGCCAAGAGCCGCGATTGGTTTCATTAAGTTAAAGGTTTATTTTTTCTTTTTCTCTTGTTTGCAAAACGGCTAAAGCCATTCAATTCAACCGCGCAACGATTGCGATTGTGATGAATTGAAACGTTTCCGTTGTCGCTCGTTTGCTTCAACACAACTGCAACAATTGTACGATTGAAGCGTTGTGCCTCTTTTATTTTGAACCAATTTTGAGACTTACAATGTGAGAGTATGACAAGCTTTAGCAACGAAGGCCCTGCATCACCCAAGCGATAAACGCCATCTTCCGTTCGCGTACATGCACTGCACATTACAGTAACCACATTTAGTGGTTTAATTAGTTGCTTGTCTATTTTTAATCACTTTGGGTGACACGTGCCAAAACTTTGAACATTTGCTGGAAAAAACTGACACCTGGTCTGGTTCGCTCGACCACGACAAGCCCAAAAGTCAGGTATCCTCCTTCGCGACCCCACAAGGGGTCGTTAACAAAGAATTGGGTACGACTGCACATGCTATCCTTGAGATCATCCGCAGCTTGGCGAATAATGTGAAGCAAGACCCACAACAGCCCCTGCTTGGAGGCCACGTCCCTGAGCTCGGCCAGCCCGCCGTGATGGTCTGTTCTGACTCTGAGGTCTCCAAATAGCGATGGCAAGCGTCCCGTCCAACTGACTGGGCAAGCACATAACTGACCACTGCGATGACCAGGGAACACCCATTACTAAAATCAAAATTCGCGGACCAAAACCCAGTTCGACAATCCGACCTCGACAGTCTCCGACCGTGCCCTGTGACTCACTGAATGACTTCAGCTACCTCCATCCATCCATCCATTTTTTGAAATGCTTCTCTTCACCTGGGTCGCGGGCGTGCTGGAGCCTATCCCAGCTATCTTCGGGCAGGAGGTGGGGTACACCCTGAACTGGTTGCCAGCCAATCGCAGGGCACACATAAACAAACAACCATTCGCACTCACATTCACACCTACGGGCAATTCAGAGTTGTCAATTAACCGACCATGCATGTTTTTTGGGAAAAAAGACAAGCAGCCATTTCGGCGTCTTCAAGGTAAACTCACTGCTAATAGCTCATCAGGGAAATTTTACTTGACGACCACACTTGAACGTACGTTCCAATATGACGGACTCGTGGATACTGCAGCTGACATCACTGTCATTTCCGAGGACGTGTTTGACCTACTGCGTGACAAAGTACAGCAAGACAGCCGTACACTTAACCTTCAACACTGTGAAATGACAATTCGCCCCCTTGCTTTGGTGAACAGCCACTTAAGCTCGCAAGTGTGGTTGCACTGGACAATAAGGCCACATTCCATAATTCATCCGGTGTTCGTGTCACCTGTCAAGTCAGCACCTTTGGTCATTGGACAAGATCTGCTAATTCGTTTCATGCCATTAATTGACTACACTTGACGCGAGATTTATGCACAGGTGCGCCGGCCCCTGAAGCGGCCAGAACACAATAGAGAATCCTCCCAGTGCTACGCTCTGAGCCTCCTGAATGCGTCGCCACAAACAAAATCGCAGCCAGATGACAGCTTGACAAAAGGGATGTGCCCACAAGAAACGCTGAAGATGTCCACCAGTGGGCGCTCTCCCGACCATTCTTCCAAGTTTCGAGACCACAAGACTCCTCGGTGAGATGGAAAACTGCGCCCTATGAGTCGCATATTACGGGCCCCGGCCCTCATCATTGGTCCATCCATTTGGCTGTCACTCTAACCTTGATTGTGTCTTTCTTGATTAGCTGGCCGTCACGCTCGGTGGCCGCTAAGTCATTGTACTTCTTTCGTGATTCTCACACACGCATGGCTTCAACAGCACAGGACATGTGGGCATCGTCTCTTATTAGAGACCTCAGACTTCCTGTGCACTTGTTCTGAACACCTTGCAAAGCGCACCTCGGTGCCATCTTTTTTCCCACCCTGCCCACCCTGTCGTTTCCAAGGCAACGCCGAGAATCCAACTCTTCTGGTGCATCTACAACGACCACTTGGGTTGTGCAATTCCTTCTATGGTGGTTACCAGCCTTCCTCTGCTGCTCTAAGTGGTTGGAGTTGTCGAAGTTGCCTGCTTTACATTGATTCTTTCGGGGCTCGCCTTGGCGGCCACCCTCTCAATACTTCAACGCAGACGTCGCTTCCAGCTCATTCTGCAGAATCACAGTCAGAATCATCTTTATTTGCCAAGTATGTCCAAAAACACACAAGGAATTTGTCTCCGGTAGTTGGAGCCGCTCTAGTACGACAACAGACAGTCAATTGACAGAGAACAATTTAGAGACACAAAGACATTGACAAAAAAAATAGTCACTGAGCAGTAAAGGGTTGCTTGTTATCTGGTAATGCCGGTACATTTTATTATTTTTTTTAAATTGTGCAAAAAGATGCAGAGTCCTCTAGCAGTTCGAATGACTAATATTGCAATAGTCCGGTGATATGACCATTGGGCAAAGGGCGCTGAGACTTCAAGGAGTGTATGCGGTTTAAAGTGACGAGTAGTGCGATAATCTGGGACAATGTTGGTTGTGCAAATGTTGCAGATACTCCTCAATCAGTGTGCAAATGGAGCAGATGCTACTCTGGCATGAGTGGCCAGTATTGGTCAACAACAGATATGCAAACAGTGCAGCGTGGCGAGACAACTACAGTGAGTGCACGAGTAAAATAAACAACGAATTCAAGTCAAAAAATTGCCAGCATGTTGTAATGGACTTGTAGGTTAGGTGTTTAAGAAGTTGATCGCAAGAGGGAAGAAGCTGTTGGAATGTTTGCTAGTTCTAGTTTGCATTGATCGGTAGCGTCTCCCTGAGGGAAGGAGCTGGAAGAGCTGGTGACCGGGGTGCGGAGGGTCTGAGAGGATTTTGCAGACTCTTGTCTTAGTTCTGGCAGCGTGCAAGTTTGTGAAACTGTCCTTTTCAAATCTGCAGTCGAAGGTATTCAAGTCGTTGGCTAGTGTACTATTGCTCTCAGCTTGGGGGGGATCGTCGCTTGTAGTTAGTCAGCTATTGGTATGCATGCCAGACTGATTTAGAGTCGTTAGCGCTAAACTGTTTTTCCAACTTTGCTGCATAGTGCCTCTTTGCAATGTTAATTTCTTTAGTCAGCTGGTTTCTAGCTCGATTATACAGCGCCCTGTCCCCGCTCTGATATGCGTCTTCCTTAGCTTGGCGACACTGCTTAAGTTTAGCAGGCTTGTTGTTGTTGAATGTGCGAAATGATTTTGTTGGATCGACAGGAACGCCAATCTGTGTCCTCTCTTGCGCCAATCTGTGTCCTCTCTTGCGCAGTTTCACTTGGACGCTTCCCTCTGTGGCGCCGTTTCCGTCTCCATGCACCGAAAACCGCGGACGCCGCCCCGGTAAGTAACTCGGGGAAAAAACTGACCGGATTTGCGAAAGTTGGTGACAGAAAGTCCGGAGTAGCCTCCTTGATGGTAAGCAAGTCTCCCCTTGTGTAAGTGAATCGTGTAAGGTCTCCAAAGATGAACAAAAAACACAAAAACAAAAACAATACTAGAGAGGGCATTACCGAGGCGACCACACTGGTAGACGCCATCTTGATCGAATGTATCATCATGTACTTTTCTCCTAAATTAATTAATTTTTTATTGAACCCGTATATGCTACACGATCTGACAGTGGAGGCGAAGAGGCCGTCTGCTTGTGATCCTCCACAGTGGTCTTCATCACCTTCTGTTGTCATGCGTTGACTTGAGATGCTGCTTGGAGGCTCCGCCCCTCTACCTTCATCTTCACTCTTCAAAGGGACACCGGTCGATGGAACCTTGATATCCTCCTCCTCTTCCTCTTCGATGTGGGGGGACACTTCTTCCTCCTCTTTTTTAATCAAAATGAGGTCCTTCCTCTTTGATGTGGTGGACCTCTTCGTCCTCCACTTCCTCTCTAATGTGAGGGGGCTCTGGCTCCTGCCGCTCAGTACGAAGATCTTCAGTGATGTCAGCAAGACAGAAGAAGACAAACACATGGTTTGGTATATCTTTTCTCATTTTGTGTTTTTATATTTAAGGTTAATGTGAATGCCAAACGAGTTTGATATATTGGAAAAAATAACATTGGGCAGGTCAACAATAAAATGTGAAAAAATGTAAATGAATAAAGTTAATAAAAACAAGTGCAACAAAACTGTGCACGAGCTCGCCTGGAGTTGAACATAGAATCTTATGATCCAAAGTCAGACACGTTATCCTTTGCACCACTAGCCCCACGAAGGGATTGGGCCCTCTGAAAGCCCCTGTGGAGCATTTTCACTGTCTCCCACAAACCAAACTGCAGCACGAAAATAGCCAATTACAGCCCTTCATTCCTGCGTTGACCCAGAATTGAAAAACGGTTGCTGCGGCCACAACACAGAGCACTAACCACTATACAATCATGGCTTAGTTTGGTGGAACCTGGAACGGAAGTTGTTTGTCTGAAGCTGTTGGCAGCAAGGCTGAGGACAAAACCTGCAAGATCCATAGGCAGCACTTCAGTGAAAGAATGTGAAAGGCATAGGCATTAAACTGTCGATCAAATGAATAATCGCAACATTTTACTGTAATCAACATTTAATACAAATTACCATTTCAACCACTTTTATGCTCACATCTTGTGTGGTGATGAAATGCGACCCTCACGTTACTCTGCAGTTTATCATATTTTTTTTATTTTAGGAAATAAATATTGAAGCCATAATTTATTAACAATTAGACAGAATAGAGTAGTGATTATGTTTTGCAATTTAACATTATGTAGAATCATTTTCATCCCATTAGATAATACAGGTAAACTGCAACAACTGTCCCTTCTAATGTTCTTGACATAATTTTAAATATATAGAAATTCAGACAAAATTGGACAAATTGTTCTGGAAGTGAATTTTTACAAGTTGGCATCTTCCGAGACCCGATTGGTTTGTATGCGATCCATCCAGGGACGTACTCGGCCCAGAATTTAGATGGAGAGGCCCAGGGTGAACACAACCGAAGAACACATTTTTTGTTCTTCCTGTTTCATTCTCTTCCTTCTCGCCCAATAAGACCACCACATCTTCCTCCTCCTTGTTCTCCAAGACCAGCACCACCTCTTCACTGCCACTATGGGGTCACCTTGTCCCTCAATAACCCCTCTGCTTGTGACCTCAACCCCTGATGCTGCTGCTTGTCATAACAAAAAAATAACAACCATAACAAGAGTTATGTTCATAATACACAAAGGCAATCCATGTAAGAAAATGCAATATATTACACACACACACACGGGGAGAGTTTACACTTTCTTTTGTCAAAGTAATTCCGCTCATTTGGTCACATATCAAATAATATGTATCCCTGAATTGCTTAAAGTGTAAATAACAGTCAGGCCACAGACGTCGCTAGCTGGCATTGCTGATACATTCCGGTGAAATGAAGTGGTCAAAAGACTCCTCATTAGTATAGTGGAGAGTATCTTCGCCTGTCATGCGGAAAAATGGGGTTTGATTCCCCGACGGGGAGTTGGTTTCATGTGGTCTTTAGCTTTTGGTGGGGCTCTTCTTTGCAGGAAAACAAAAAAGCTCATCAGCCTTGTTTCCAAAGAGGGACCTTGCGCGTGTTCGGTGAACATAACAACCACTGCACGACTGAAACTGATATGCTCATGCTATCTGTTAGCAGGACCAGCAAACCGCATTGCTCGCTGGCATTGGCGTTCAGGTGCATTGTGATGTGCTTGACACGAGGTGAAGGTAAGGTAAAAGACTCCTCGTTAGTATGGTGGACAGTATCTCTACCTGTCATGTGGAAGACCGGGGGTCGATTACCCGAGAGTTGGTTTCATATCGTGTGGGGCTCTTCTTTGCGGGGAAAACAAAAAATCCCATCAGCCTCGCTTCCAAAGAGGGACCATTCGCGTGTTCGGCGAACATAACAACCACTGCACGACTGAAACTGTTACACTCATGCTGTTAGGACAGCAAACCGCATTGAGGTGTGCTTGACACTCAAAGACCATTGGGCAACAGACTCCTCGTTAGTATAGTGGACAGTATCTCTGCCTGTCACGCGGAAGACCGGGGTTCGATTCCCCGACGGGGAGTTGGTTTCATATGGTCTTTAGCTTTTGGTGGAGCTCTTCTTTGCGGGAAAACAAAAAAGCCCATCAGCCTCGTTTCCAAAGAGGGACCTCACGCGTGTTCGGCGAACATAACAACCACTGCACGACTGAAACTATTACACTCATGCTATCTGTTAGCAGGACAGCAAACTGCATTGCTTGCTGGCATTGGCGTTCAGGTGCATTGAGGTGTGCTTGACACTCAGTGACCACTGGGCAACAGACTCCTCGTTAGTATAGTGGACAGTATCTCTACCTGTCACGCGGAAGACCGGGGTTCGATTCCCCGACGGGGAGTTGGTTTCATATGGTCTTTAGCTTTTGGTGGGGCTCTTCTTTGCGGGAAAACAAAAAAACCCATCAGCCTCGTTTCCAAAGAGGGACCTTTCGCGTGTTCAGCAAACATAACAACCACTGCACGACTGAAACTGTTACGCTCATGCTATATGTCAGCAGAACCAGCCAACTACCTCGCGAGCTGGCATTACCAATGCGTTCAGGTGCATTGACGTCTGCTTGACACAAGGTGAAGGAAAGGTAAAAGACTCATCGTTAGTATAGTGGACAGTATCTCCGCCTGTCAGTGCACAACTGAAACTGTTGCTAACGTGCTATCTGTTAGCAGGACCAGCAAACTGCATTGCTTGCTGGCATTGGCGTTCAGGTGCATTGAGGTGTGCTTGACACTCAGTGACCATTGGGCAACAGACTCCTCGTTAGTATAGTGGACAGTATCTCTGCCTGTCACGCGGAAGACCAGGGTTCGATTCCGCGAAGGGGAGTTGGTTTCATATGGTCTTTAGCTTTTGGTGGGGCTCTTCTTTGCGGGAAAACAAAAAAAACCATCAGCCTCGTTTCCAAAGAGGGACCTTTCGCATGTTCAGCGAGCATAACAACTAATAGTGATTGCACGACTGAAACTGTTACGCTCATGCTATCTGTCAGCAGAACAAGCCAACTGCCTCGCGAGCTGGCATTACCGATGCGTTCAGGTGCATTGATGTGTGCTTGACACTCGGTGAAGGTAAGGTTAAAGACTTCTCGTTAGTATAGTGGACAGTATCTCCTCCTGTCAAGCGGTAGACAGGGGTTCGATTCCCCGACGTGTGTTGAGTTCATTTCGTCTATGGCTTTTCGTGGGGCTCTTCTTTGTGGGAAAACAAAAAATCCCATCATCCTCGTTTCCAAACAGGGACCTTGCACGTGTTCGGCGAACATAACAACTAATAGTGATTAGACACTACCAAAGCATCCCACCGCACCCCTCATCAGTAACTGTTAAATATATTCTAGAAGTTATCATTTATTTGCTTAGCTTGCATTAGTATTATGGACGATTTTAGATGTCTCGCCTTCAAAAAGATGACTCAGCATCATCCGATGGAAGGGCACCTGGACCAAGGACGTGATCGGATGTGGTCGGGGACGTGACAGGTGTTGGTCCAATGTTTTGTGTTGTGTCTTATTGTTTAGAACATTATGTCTGGGAAAAACCCTCCTATTTTCAAATAAATGCAGGAGCGACGGGACAGATTGGTTAGAGCGTGTTGAGAGGCTGTGATCTGAACAATCTCCCATACGCCCTCCTCATGAGAAAAATAAACCAGTGTCTTCATTCCTTTTGTGTCTATTTTTTATAATGTTGGGTAAGATAAATCCAACAGTTATGTTCTTGTTGTAGTTCGTAGTCGTAGTTGTGTGTTTCATGAAATATAACATAAAATTCCACTCGAGGTCGTATTTTGTGTGTGTTCTCAATTTAAGTCAACCTCTGTAACCTCGGACTCAAAATGTCGTAGTGTGAAGCAACCTTCAGATTCTGAAGGTTTGTCGTCATTTCGCCAAAAGTTAAATTGAAAAATTTGATGGGGTCCCCTTTTCGAGACATTAGTTTGATTTTTAACAATTAAATCAAAATTACGATAAACCGGAAGTAACGCAAACATCGCTCCCGGCTTATTACTTTATCCTAAATTAATTACAATTCTTATTTCATCCACAATCGCTACAGTATTGATGCAACCCGCGTGAGGAGATTTCAAGTTTTGAATTTAGAACACACAGAAATACAAGCTATTTCAGTAAAATCGACACGTCGCCCGCCATTTTGTGTGTGGCATGTCAAACCTAATCTGTGTTGAGCAGCATTCCGTACCGTAGACACAGCGTTGTAAATGCTTGCAAACGTGAGAATAGTAAGATTAGCCTCTCAGAAAAAGGTGTGAAATCCTTTGTGTTGGGAGACAACACTTGGCATCTGCGGCGGCCGCCATTTTGTCTCTCTGCTTTGTGTATTGCAACCACCAGGCTTCGCCATGTGGTCGGACGCGTCACTCTTAGAGGCCTCCGTAGTCCGCCATCTTTGGCGTCCACGTGACATCATGTGGCTCTTCTTCGGTTGGTCTTTGCGGTCGACTGCCACCTCATGGACGTTTGCGTCATGACGTAACCTGTGACCTCCCCCCTCTCGAAGTTAGCCGTTAGCCACCTACCCGCTAGCAAGCTACTGACGATCGCCTACAAAGACGCCCGACCGATCGATGATTGTTACTTTGGGAACAATAAACTTAGCTTGTCTGTTGCCCCACATTATGATTTTCTGCTGTTTTGCGAGTGCTTTTTCGACGAGTTTTAACCACGCTGCGCGCCGCAATCCACCGCACTGTCCCAGAGCCTAGCGTTCCTCGTAACCTAGCAACCGCTAGCCCGCTAACTAGCCGCTAAGCTACCGCATACGCCGAACGCGGCGATTGCTTTTATTAATTTAAAAGCTTCTGTTTGTGATCGCTTTCAAAACGCTGAGAGACGCGATTGGTTTCATTAAGTTAAAGGTTTATTTTTTCTTTTTCTCTCGTTTGCAAAACGGCTAAAGCCATTCAATCCAACCGCGCAACGATGGCGATTGTGATGAATTGAAACGTTCCCGTTGTCGCTCGTTTGCTTCAACACAACCGCAACAATTGTACGATTGAAGCGTTGTGCCTTATTTATTTTTAACCAATTTTGAGACTTACAACGTGAGGGTATGACAAGCTTTAGCAACGAAGGCCCTGCATCACCCAAGCGATATGCCATCTTCCATTCGCGTATGTGCACTGCACATTACAGTAACCACATTTAGTGGTTTAATTAGGTGCTTGTCTATTTTTAATCACTTTGGGTGACACGTGCCAAAACTTTGAACATTTGCTGGAAAAAACTGACACCTGGTCCGGTTCCCTCGAACGCGACAAGCCCAAAAGTCAGGTATCCTCCTTCGCAACCCCACAAGGGGTCGCTAACAAAGAATTGGGTACGACTGCACATGCTATCCTTGAGATCATCCGCAGCTTGGCGAATAATGTGAAGCAAGACCCACAACAGCCCCTGCTTGGAGGCCACGTCCCTGAGCTCGGCCAGCCCGCCGTGATGGTCTGTTCTGACTCCGAGGTCTCCAAATAGCGATGACAAGCGTCCCGTCCAACTGACTGGGCAAGCACATAACTGACCACTGCGATGACCAGGGAACACCCGTTACTAAAATCAAAATTCGCGGATCAAAACCCAGTTCGACAATCCGACCTCGACAGTCTCCGACCGTGCCCTGTGACTCACTGAATGACTTCAGCTACCTGTCGAACAAAAAAGACAAGCACCAATTTCGGCGTCTTCTAGGTAAACTCACCGCTAATGACTCATCAGGGAAATTTTACTTGATTACTACACTTGAACGTACGTTCCAACATAACGGACTCGTGGATACTGCAGCAGAAATCACTGTCATTTGCTCATTGGACAAGATCTGCTAAGTCGTTTCATGCCATTAATTGACGACGCTGGACGCGAGATTTATGCACAGGTGCACCGGCCCCTGAAGCGGCCAGAAGACAATAGAGAATCCTCCCATTGCTACGCTCTGAGCCACCTGGATGCGTCGCCGCTACCAAAATCGCAGCCAGATGACAGTTTGACGAAAGGGATGTGCACACCGGAAATGCAGAAGATGTCCACCAGTGGGCGCTCTCGCGACCATTCTTCCAAGCTTTCTTGACCACAAGACCCCTCGGTGAGATGGAAAACTGCGCCCTATGATATATACGCATATTACGGGCCCCGGACCTCATTGGTCCATCCATTCAGCTGTCACTCTAACCTTGATTGTGTCTTTCTTGATTAGCTGGCCGTCACTCTCGGTGCCATCTGTTTTCCCGCCCGGCCCACCCTTTTGTTTCCAAGGCAACGCCTGGAACCCAACTCTTCTGGTGCACCTGCAACGACCACTTGGGTTGTGCAATTCCACAGTGGTCTCCATCACCTTCTGTTGTCATGCGTCGACTTGAGCTGCTTGAAGGCTCCACCCCTCTGCTCTCCTCACTGACCTTCATCTTCACTCTTCAAAGGGACACCGGTCGATGGAACCTTGGTGATATCCTCCTCCTCTTCCTCTTCGATGTGGGGGCACACTTCTTCCTCTTCTTTTTTATCAAAATGGGCTCCTTCCTCTTTGATGTGGTGGACCTCTTTGTCCTCCACTTCTTCTCTAATGTGAGGGGGCTCTGGCTCCTGCCGCTCAGTACGAAGATCTTCAGTGATGGCAGCAAGACAGAAGAAGACAACCCACGTGAGGAGATTTCAAGTTTTGAATTCAGAACACGCGGCCCGGTGGCCGACAGGTTAGAGCGTCAGCCTCACAGTTCTGAGGAACAGGGTTCAATCGCCGGCCCCGCCTGTGTGGAGTTTGCATGTTCTCCCCGTGCCTGCGTGGGTTTTCTCCGGGCACTCTGGTTTCCTCCCACATCCCAAAAACATGCATTAATTGGAGACTCTAACTTGCCCGTAGGTGTGACTGTGAGTCCGAATGGTTGTTTGTTTGTATGTGCCCTGCGATTGGCTGGCAACCAGTTCAGGGTGTACCCCGCCTCCTGCCCGATGACAGCTGGGATAGGCTCCAGCACCCGAGTGAGGAGAAGCGACTCAGAAAATGGATGGATGGATAGATAATACAGGTAGACTGCAACAACCGTCACTTGTAATCTCAATCCATTTGGTCACATATCAAATAATATGTATCCCTGAATTGCTTAAATAACAAATAACAAAGTCAGGCCACAGAGACAACAAGTTGCTAGCTGGCATTGCTGATGCATTCCGGTGAAATGAAGTGGGCAAAAGACTCCTCATTGGTATAGTGGAGAGTATCTCCGCCTGTCATGTGGGTTTGATTACACGAAGGGGAGTTGACTTCATGTGGCCCGCAGCTTTTTGTGGGGGTCTTCTTTGTGGGGAAACAAAAAAGTCCATCAGCCTGGATTCCAGACAGGGACCTTATGCGTGTTTGGCGAACATAACAACCACTGCACGACTGAAACTGTTCCTCTCGTGATATCTGTTAGCAGGACCAGCAAACTGCATCGCGAGCAATGTAGTCTTTAGCTTTTGGTGGGGCTCTTCTTTTCGGGGGAAAAAAAAAGCCCATCATCATCGTTTCCAAACAGGGACCTTACGCGTTTGGTGAACATAACAAAAACTACATGACTCAAACTGTTGCTAACCTGCTATCTGTTAGCATAACCAGCATACTGCCTCGCTTCCTGGAATTGCCAGTGTTCAGGTGCATTGACGTGTGCTTGACACGAGGTGAACATAACAACCACTGCACGACTGAAACTGCTATCTGTTAGCAGGACCAGCAAACCGCATCGCGAGGCGGCATTCGTGTTCAGGTGCATTGAGTTGTGATCGACACTCAGTGATTGTTGGGCAAAAGACTCCTCGTTAAAATAGTGGACAGTATCTCTGCCTGTCACGCGGAAGAACGGGGTTTGATTCCCCGATCGGGAGTTCATATAATGTGGTCTTTAGCTTTTGGTGGGTTTCATCTTTTCGGAAAAACAAAAAAGCCCATCATCCTCGTTTCCAAAGAGGGACCTTATGCGTGTTCGGCGAACATAACAACCACTGCACGACTGAAACTGTTACGCTCATGCTATCTGTCAGCAGAACCAGCCAACTGCCTCGCGAGCTGGCATTACCGATGCGTTCAGGTGCATTGACGTGTGCTTGACACTTGGTGAAGGTAAGGTAAAAGACTCATCGTTAGTATCGTGGACAGTATCTACGCCTGTAACGCGGAAGACCCGATTCCGTGACGGGGAGGTAAGTTCATGTGGTCTTCAGGATTTTGTGGGGCTCTTCTTTGCGGGAAAACAAAAAAGCCCATCATCCTCGTTTCCAAACACGGACATGACGCGTTTGGCAAACAAAATAACGACTGAAACTGTTGCACTCGTGCTATCTGTTAGCAGGACCAGCAAACCGGATCGCTTGCTGGCATTGGCGTTCAGTTACATTGAGGTGTGCTCGACAGTCAGTGACTTGGGCAAAAGACTCCTCATTAGCATAGTGGACAGTATCTTCGCCAGTCAAGCGGAAAACCGGGGTTTGATTCCCCAACGAGGACTTGAGTTCATGTGGTATTGAGCTTTTGGTGGGGCTCTTCTTTGCGGGAAAACAAAAAAGCCCATCAGCCACGTTTCCAAACAGGGACTTTACGCGTTTGGCGAACATAACAACCACGACATGACTCAAACTGTTACTAAAGTGCTATCTGTTAGCAGGCCCAGCAAACCGCCTCGCTTCCTGGAATTGCCGATGCGTTCACAAGGATCGCGGGATTACTGGAGCCTATCCCAGCTATCATCGGGCAGGAGGCGGGGTAAACCCTGAACTGGTTGCCAGCCAATCGCAGGGCACATACAAACATTCACACCTCCAGGCAATTTAGAGTAGTCATTTAACCAACCATGCATGTTTTGGAGATGTGGGAGGAAACCAGAGTGCCCAGAGAAAACCCACGCAGGTACGGGAGAACATGCAAACTCCACACAGGCGGGGCCAGGGATTGAACCCGGGTCCTCAGAACTGTGAGGCTGAAGCTCTAACCAGTCGGCCACCGTGCTGCACTACCAGATAACTAGCAACCCTTAATTGCTCAGTGACTGTTTTTTGTCAACATCTTTATGTCTCAAAAATGTTCTCTGTCAATTGACTGTCTGTTGTCGTACTAGAGCGGCTCCAACTACCAAATTCCTTGTGTTTTTTGGACATACATGGCAAATAATAAAGATGATTGTTTCTGAAGAGTTGGTGACCAGGATGTGAAGGGTCCAAGAGGATTTTGTATTCTCTTGTCTGAGTTTTGGCAGCGTGCAAGTTCTCAAATTCTCTCGTGTGTTAACTTTTCAAAATCTATGATCTGATCACACATTTGTAGTGTTGCGAATGAGTTCACATCATCCACACAAAAAAATCCAAAATAGACCAGCCAACAATTGGAGAATAAAAAATGACGCGATCCGCTCGGGAATTTTAAGCGAAATATAATATTTTTTAAATATAAAATGTTGCTTTTCAGGTAGCCATGTGGCTTATGGCCATACTACCCTGAGATTCCCTGATCTTGGAAGCTAAGCAGGGGTGGTCCTGTTTAGTACTTGGATGGGAGACCGCCTGGGAATACCAGGTGTTGTAAGCTTTTTCACTTGAGATTCTCGTGGAATCGTTTTCTTATCGGTGGTTGACTTAAATTATAATGCAGTCATATATATATATATATATATATATATATATATGTATATTAGTATCACGTGATACGTCACAATTTTATCACATCAGTGCTTTTAATTAGCTCGAGGCTAAGGATACGAAGGTATGGATCTTTAAATGTGTTAGATTTATCTTACCCAACATTATAAAAAATAGACACAAAAGGAATGAAGACGCTTGTTTCTCTTTCTCATGAGGAGGGCGTATGGGAGATTGTTCAGATCACAGCCTCTCAACACGCTCTAAACAATCTCCCCCGTCGCTCCTGCATTTATTTGAAATAGGAGGGATTTACAAGTCATAATGTTCTAAGCAATAAGACACAACACAAAATATTTGAAAATAGGAGGGTTTTTCCCAGGCATCGTGTTCTAAGCAATAAGACACAACACAAAACATTGGACCAACACCTGTCACGACCCGACCACATCCGATCACGTCCTTGCCATGGCACTTTCCTTCAACGCCTTCAAGACAGTTATGGAGATCGACACCATGGGAACGTTCAACACCAGCAAAGTTGTGTATGAGAAGTGGTTCAAGGATCATGGCGGCAACACAAAACATTGGACCAACACCTGTCACATCCGATCACGTCCTTGGTCCAGGCGCCCTTCCATCGGATGATGCTGAGTCTTCTTTTTGAAGGCGAGACATCTAAAATCGTCCATAATACTAATGCAAGCTAAGCAAATAAATGATAACTTCTCTAATATATTTAACATTTCCCTCCTGTTTATCATGTATTTGCACAAATTCTCATATCATCTTACAGTCACTTCATTTCGATTTTTAACTGTAGAATCATTTTTTGAAACAAATACATTTACACTCAGAGTAAACTTGTCATATATGAATGTTGTAGTTTAAACATCGTAATCACCTTGATCAGGAAACAAATCAGTTAAAGCAAAATCATCATTATCATCATTATCATTATCATCATACAGTAATGGATACATCAGCTCCATACGGTTCTCCATGGGGGTTATGGCTGTGGTGATTAATTTACTGATTAATGCCCGAATGCATGGGATACAACAACATCCACACAATGTCAGAATGGCTGCAAAAACAGCAATTGATATCAATATTGGTGAAATTAGGGTTTTATATTTACCAAAAACGTCCATCCAGCTGTCCGACAAGGAGGTGTCCACCCCAGAGTGGTTCTTCATCTTGTGATTGAGGGTCCGTAGACCATCGATGGCTCTGGTCAAGCTGCCATCCGAAGCAGTATTGTTTGGAATGTATGTACATTGTTCTCCAAACATACCGCAAACACCTCCCTCTCTTGCGAGGAGCATGTCGACAGCTATGCGGTTCTGGAACGTCATTAAAGAGGTAGCCTTGAGCTGCTCATGCACAGCTTCCAACCCACTCTGAGTCCAATTTCCTAATCTCTGTACATTGAAGTTGATATAGTTTATCCTATCAACATTTTTATTCATCGTACATCACCAGGATATGAAAGACTCAAATCCTCCTGCAACTTGGTCAGCCAATTTGTATTGATTTGGCACCCCACGAGGAACACCTATGGCGTCGATGTATGTTGGATTATTTTGCCCCTGCCAGGACAAATCTCTTTTTTGTCTATGTTCTAGATTGGACAAAAACATTGGTGCCCTTTCCATTAAATCTTGAACAGGCAAAGGGTATACTGACACATGCAATATCAAAGTGATAATAGCGCACAATCCAGGTATCTTTAGGTAATCTATCAAACAGTCTATCATCTCCGCACCACCACCAGATGTCGCTCCGTGATACTGGCATAAAATTTGGTCCGACTTTTAAGGTTACTTTACACTGTGTGTCGTTCAGTGGTCCTAATTTTTTCCCTTTACTAATCATGTTTATACAAGTGAAATTATTTGGTGCTACTAAATTAGAAAACATCGTTTGTGTTTATCTGCTTCTGTTACGGGATATATAGGATCCCATGATTTACACCTTAGTTGGTACAGTTGCGTTCATTAATGGAATAATACAATCTTGTGATAATTGTGCCGGAACTATGCGCAACAAAGGCCTGGGACCCATGCAAACTACACAATCTTTTCTCTCTACATTTGCTGCTTGTTCCACCAATAGTAACCAATTATTATTTTGTCCTGAAACTCCTGTGACAACAAGGAACCAATCATCAGTAGTTATGTTGTTCACCATTGTATCCACCTTTATTTGAAGTTTTTAATGGCATTTTTGGTTTAATATGGTTCCCATAACACAATGCTTCTTGGAAGTGGGGATCTTTTCCGCCAGTATATGCCCACAAGCTCACCATCAAACACATTGGGTGACTTGATTCGTATTTCAATATTAAACTATGGGCCGTTTTGCTTAGGTTAAATTTCTTTTTATGTTCTTTTGCTGTTCTTTTTGACCAACTGGACCAATCATAACCTGTTTCACCAATGAGGTGTTCCCATCCAAAGCCTATAGTTGCATACCAGTCATATCCAAATCCCCAACTCTGCCCATTCTCTTGAGCATCATTGGTGAGAGCCGCATATGGGATTATGATTAAAGCAGCTTGATTTTGGGGGGCACAAAATATTAAACCGTTTTGCCGCGTTTGGAGGCCATGCCCACAATTTTGATCATCAGCTGTACTCCCTTTGATACGAGTTAATGATTCAAAAATTTTTATTATTGGGTTTGTCATATTGGTCCAGTTGGTAGGTGATTTTCTATCAAAAAAATGGGTTGTATCATTTAGGGTGGGACTTCCATGTACCACAAAAACAAAACCAACACCATAGTAGCCAAAGTTGCTACGTAACCACTTATCGAATCTCGTAACCAACGTGGGTGTGCTATTCTGCTGAGTTCTCACTAAACGGGTTGGTGTCTTTTTTCTTCACTGACCAGCAAGCGTTTTCAGAATCTACACATCTGCTCCCGCTCCGTTATCAGACTTTTGCTCACCTTCCCTATTTGAGTTCTCAGCTGAAATGATTCTTTTACAGTGTGTTAAATTAACCCACGTATTTCTTTCTGCTATTTTTAGGGCTGTTGGAGTTGTCAATAACACTTGATACGGTCCTTCCCACTTTGGTGAATGCCAGTGCTTCTTTTTGATGCTTCGAATTAGGACCCAGTCTCCTGGTCCAACCAACTTGGTTTCCTGCTGGGAAACATGTTTACTTTTAGCAGATTATTTTAAATCATTTTGTTTCTCTAACAACTTTCTCATGTAATCAGCTAAGTTTGTTTCGTCATCAAGTTCCCATTTTTGTTTAAACAACGGAAGTCTCTAAGGTCTTCCAAACAATGTTTTGTAAGGTGTTAAACCTGTGGTGCTTGTAATGTTGATGTACATTTTAACGAGGTCAAGACACTGTGTCCATGACCTTCCTGTCTCTTCCATACATTTTTATCAGTCTATTTTTTATTCTCCCATTCATTCTTTCCACTAGACCTGCACTCTGAGGGTGGTAAGCACAATGGTTTTTTAAATTGATGTGGAACATGGTTCCTATTTTATTGATTATTTGGTTTACAAAATGAGTCCCATTATCGCTGTAAATGGTTTCAGGTATGCCATATCTTGGAATGATGTCTTTACATAGTGCTTTTGCCACCGTCAGAGCATCAGGTGATTTTTTTGGGAATAATTCGATCCATTTAGAAAATATATCTATGATAACCAAACAGTACTTCTTTCCCTCACTTTGACTTAATTCTATGTAATCCATGTGAATGCGTTGGAAGGGGTATGTAGGCACTGGTAATTTACCTCTAGTAGGTCGCAATTGCCCTTACGGATTATGTCGTGCACAGATCATGCATGCTCTACAATAATTCTTTGAATATAAATTGAAACCATAGGTTGTAAAGTGTCGATGTATCTGTGCCACCATCCCTCTGTTTGAGACATGTGACACACCATGGCTCAATATAGCAGCCCATTTGAATAGGTTCTTTGGAAGTATTTGTTTCCCTTCTGTGCTAATGTAAATTTCATTTTGTAGTTTTGCGTTCTTGTTGTGGACTTTGTTGTTGCATGTCTTTTAGTGTTTGGTCATCTAAGGTTTGTTGTTCAATTTGTTTTTTTAAACCTAAAAATGGTTTATTGGCTGCTTCTTTCGAGGCTTTGTCAGCAAATGCGTTTCCTTTAGAAACCTTGTCAGTGCCAGATGTATGTGCAACACATTTACAAATTGCCACTTTTCGTGGATGTTGCACTGCGTGTAATAATTGTTTAAGTAATTCAGCATGTGTTACTGGCTTCCCTGTTGACGTAATCATTCCTCTGTTATCCCAATATTGCGCAAACACATGAACTATGGAATACGCATATTGGCTATCAGTATAGATTGTAACATCTTGTTTTATCATTAGTTTGCATGCCTCGGTTAATGCTACTAATTCAGCAGCTAGGGCAGAATAATGTGACGGTAGTGACTCAGCTTTTAGCACAATAGTATCAGTTACCACCGCGTATCCTGTTTTTATCAGAATCAGAATCAGAATCAGAATCATCTTTATTTGCCAAGTATGTCCAAAACACACAAGGAATTTGTCTCCGGTAGTTGGAGCCGCTCTAGTACAACAGACAGTCAATTTACAGAACACTTTGGAGACATAAAGACATTGACAAAAAACAACAACAAACAACAATTGTGCAAAAAGATGCAGAGTCCTCAGTTGGAATGGCTAATAACGCAATAGTCCGGTGCAATGACCATTGTGCAAAGGGCACTGAGACTTCAAGGAGTGTATGCGGTTTAAAGTGACGAGTACTGCGATAATCTGGGACAATGGTTGTGCAAATGTTACAGATACTCCTCAATCAGTGTGCAAATGGAGCAGATGCTACTCTGGCATGAGTGGCCACTATATGCAAATAGTGCAGCACGGCGAGACAACTACAGTGAGTGCACGAGTAATACATAATACAGAAATGTGACAACGAACTCAAGTCAAAAAATTGCCAGCTTGTTGTAATGGAATTGTAAGTTAGCTGTTCAAGAAGTTGATTGCAAGAGGGAAGAAGCTGTTGGAATGTCTACTAGTTCTAGTTTGCATTGATCGGTAGCGCCTACCTGAGGGAAGGAGCTGGAAGAGCTGGTGACCAGCGTGGGGAGGGTCCGAGAGGATTTTGCAGGATCTTCCCTAGTTCATCTTTTTTCGAAGAACCATCTACATATAGAACCTGTCCGTCACTTAACGGTTGATCTTTCAAATCACCTCTACATTTAGCAGTTTGTTCAGCCAATTCCTGACAATCATGCTGCGTGCCTTCATCAGGTAAGGGTATTAGTGTGGCTGGATTTAAGGTTGTGCATCACTCAACAGTCAAATGTGGTTGTGACAGCAAGATGGCCATGCAAGATAAATGTCTTGCAGGTGATAAATACGCCATATTGGTTTGCAATAGGAGAGCAGACACTGTATGTGGGACTTTAAG
Organism: Phyllopteryx taeniolatus; assembly: GCF_024500385.1. NCBI lineage: Eukaryota > Metazoa > Chordata > Actinopteri > Syngnathiformes > Syngnathidae > Phyllopteryx > Phyllopteryx taeniolatus. The sequence goes on from NW_026903162.1 coordinate 130,016, forward strand.
AGTTAATGGATGAAATAACACAATCGTGGAACTGCTCTCTACTGCCATCGAAGCTGGCACAACTGCTCTGACACAATGCGGAAATGCACACGTCACGCTGTCCAATTTAATTGAAAAATAAGCCCATGGTCTTAGCTTATCACGGTATTGTTGTGTAAGTACGGAGGTCATGTAATAGCTTTTATAATCTACCATTTGAATGAATGTTTTATCATTAAATTTGGAAGGCCTAGCGCAGCACTGGACACCAAATGTTGTTTAATGTCACAGAAGGCCTTTTCTGCCTCTGTATTCCATTAAACAGGTGATGTCATTTTAAGGTTGTCTTCATACATTAATTTTGACAATGGTGCAACAATTTCTGCATAGTTTGGAATCCATGCTCTACAATAATTTGTCAGACCTAAAAATGATTATTATATGTTTCTTCGTCTGTGGTTTAGGATTTTTTAAGACTATAGCTTTCCTGTCTTCTAATATAGTCCTTCCTCCTACACTTAAATTATGGCCGAGATATTTGACTTGCCTTTTACACCATTGCAATTTATTTTTGTTAACTTTATGTCCCTCTTCTGCTAGATGATGCAGTAATGCCAATGAATCTTTGCATGTCTCTCCATCTGGAGATGCCAGGAGAACATCATCTACATATACTAAAATTTGGCTCCCTCCTGAGGGAGTGAATTTAGACATGCGTGTTGTCATAACTTGTGAATAAATGGTTGGACTTTCACAGTAATCTAGTAAATGTATATTTTTTGTCCTCAAATGTAAATGCAAACAAAAATTGACTGTTCTTTTCTATTGGTACAGAAAAGACTGCATTACTTATGTCCACTACTGTAAACACAGTCGCGTCTGGTCTTAATGAATTTTACAATGTGTGTGGATCTGGTACGCATGCTGCTCTCTGTACTGCAGAATTTACTGCCTGTAAATCTTGCACCATTTGCCAACCGACTGAAAGTGGGGCCTTTTTTACGGGAAAAATTGATGTGTTACATGGTGATTCTGGACACTCCACTATAACTCCTGCCTTAATTAGTGCTTCAATTTCCGGTTTGATTCCTTCATGTGCATCTGGTTTTAATGGATATTGACGAATCCCTGGTCTATATTCTGTTTTGGGTCTAATTTGTACTGGTAAAGCCCCTTTAATAAGGCCTACATCAAATGGTCCTGTGGACCATAATTTTTTTGGAACTTGTTTTAATATTTCTTCATCAATTTCAGTGAGGATCATTTGGTCGAATCAAACAGGATGCATGTGTTTCCCTTCATCACCCTGTATTGTCCAAAACATCGCCTTCCTAATTAGACCAGTTGATGCACTGTATTCCAGTTTGTTTTCTATTTGCTGCAAATCATCTGTCTCCTGTCCTTGTTTTACAAATGTTCCCATATGTTTCCACTGTGACTCAGAATCTTTGCACAATGAAATATGTGGGACACTTGTATTATTATACAGTTCCTTTAATTTGTCTGGTAAAATAATTCCTGCCGCGACTTTTGCTTCATTGTCTGAGAACAGATAATCTACAGTAATTTTATCAGGTTTCGCATGTCGTAACTTTTTTTCATATCCTGGGTCTGGCCCTGGTGCGTTTTTGTACCACAGAGTTATATGCAGCTCATCACCTTTTTTATTATCTTTTACTTCCGTGATAAGCTGCAAGGCTGCCGACAACAGGGCTTTTCCCATGTTTAACGGTGGTTTGTCTGGGATATCGATTGTGTAATAGAATGTAATTTCTCTGCTTTCCAGTGTCACATAGAGGTCCTCTCTTTTTAATTCATGTTTTCGTTTCACTACAATATTTCCATTTGATGATGGAATGAGTACAAGTCCTCGTTGGAATAAGCCATCTCTTCCCAACAAAGTGTCCAAACTCAGAATGTCCTGTAAATTGAAATCCACTTCCTCATTCTCTTTCATGATTACACAAGAGGATTTGTCTAGTTGGGAAGCAGGCTGGCTTAGTCATGCGGTAGTTTGTCCATATTCTCTTTTATTTTTTTTAGGGCAGTCACGTGCAATGTGGCCTTTCTCTCCACAGCACCAACAGCCTGTATTATCATAACTACTTCGACCTCTACCATATCTTCCTCTCCCACGGCCTCTGCCGCGTCCTCTAAAATTTGCTCCCCCTCTGGCTTGATAGTATATTTCTGCTCCTTCGTTGAGGAAGACATCTATCTTCTTTTTTTTTTTGTCCTAACACTCTTTCTGCGTGGAGGGCATGATTAACATATTCCTCCAGAGGGCCAGTTGCTAGGTTTATCCAATGTTTATCTACCCATCTGTTAATGTGTTCTTTCGAATTCGCATGTAAAGCATTTTTTAACTGTTGTTGATAAGGGCCCTGAGGATTGGCATCCTCATTCAAGCCGCTGTTTGCTTTAAAACAAGCGGTCATTCTAACCCTATTTTCTTCAAAAAGTTCATCATCTTTTTGTTTCACCCTACTAATTTCCGTGTAATTTGCCCTTTTGTGGAACCTGGCTATGGTTCTTTCTATTAAAGCCCTAACTCAATGTTGTAATTCTCTGTCATTATGTGGCATTACAACACCATGGTGTTTTGGGTCCCAATCTCCTCGACAAAGGTGCCAATCAGGCCCCATTGCAGTCATCCAAATTTGTTGAGTTTCTGTTCCATTTAAATGATAGGATTGTCTAAGATTTTCCATTTCCTCAACAAACTGGACAATGTCTACTTTGTAGGGTGTGATGCCGACTACGGCCTTTTTCACATCCTCATTAGTCCAGGTCCTATAGACCAAAATAGTTTCTTTGTGGCCCTCTTGTACATTTGGATTTGCCACCTCAATCATTGGATATAAATCCATGTCTCCCTCGTCTGAGGTTATATTTGTTATTTTGGGAATGGGAGACAATGTTCCTCCCATAGTTTTAGACCAATTCATTTGTACCCCTCCTGATCGTAAAACTTGTTGAGGTTCTGACTCATGAGTTGGAGGAAGTTCATGAGGTGGCAAAACCGGGTACAAGGGTGCTGATGCTTTTGTTCCCTCATTCTTTTCACACCTTTTTTCAACCATCTTTCTTACCATTGGTCCTGTCTCGTCATCTTCCTGTCTTTGAAACAACATATTTTTATCCCAACCTGCCTGCTCTTTTTGTTCATTTGTTAAGTCCTTCTTTTTCTCACTTCCTTTTTCTCTTTTAGACACCATGTTTAGCCAGAAGAGTAAGTCGTCATATCCCTCTTTTTCTATTTGTGATATATTATTTTTGTGTCGACACTTTATTTCGTTTCGAAGTTGAACTAATTTTTGCGAATTTAACTGGCCAGCAAACCGTAGTTGGTTATCCACGTGTTTAAATGTTTTATTTTGGAACGGTTTTGGAGTTGAACATATTTCCAATCGTTACACGTTAGGCGTTCTTTTGAATCCGTTTTACTGTTATTTTTTCCCATTTTGTGAATTTGGAAGTCAGTTTATTTGCACCTAGAGTGACCTAAATACTGACTTTATTCAAAAATGACAGGGTGACAATGAATCTCTGAGTTTTGGTAACCCTCAAGCTTCTACCCACACGGGGCGGAGGATTCTTGCATCTGCTTCCAAACCCAGTTGTCACTTACAATCCTGTCTATAGATTCATACTTTTACACATTCACACGATATTAGTAAAAATTTTACAAACACACGAAAACACGGAATTCAAGTACGTACAGGACTCTGCCGTCCTCACGGAATTTGTCGGACTCCGCCGTCCCTCTTTTACTTTGCCAGTGACTAGTATAACACAAGGTTTATTAAACACGGAATTTAAGTACGTACAGGACTCCGCCGTCCTCGCGGAATTTGTCGGACTCCGCCGTCCCTCTTTTACTTTGCCAGTGACTCGTATTACACAAGGTTTATTCTGCCGCAGACTTCTTCATTGCGCAATTCACTCACTCTTTAATCCTTTTTCCTCAAAAAACTTTAAATTAAACTCACCAAAGTCGTCTTCAATCCTGTGGATTGTCGTCAACCTTCAGATCCCAGTTGAGAAGAACGAAGACCAGTCCCGGAAAGGGTCTCAATTGCCGTGGCAATCTTAACTGGATGTCTGCTCCACAACTGGAATCCTCGGGTGTATTGACATCCGGCTCGAAGGACCAATTTAAATGTTGGATTTATCTCACCAGACACCAATAAAAATGCACAAAAGGAAAGAAGACGCTGGTTTCTCTTTCTCATGAGGAGGGCGTATGGGAGATTGTTCAGATTACAGACTCTCAACACACTCTAAACAATCTCTCCCGTCGCTCCTGCATTTATTTGAAAATAGGAAGGTTTTACAAGACATAACGTTCTAAGCAACAAGACACAACACACTAAGGGTAGGGTTTCAAGGTGAAAACATGGGACCAACACCTGTCACGTCCCCGACCACGTCCGACCACGTCCTTGGTCAAGGTGCGCTTCCATCGGATGATTCCTGCTGAGTCATCTTCTTGAAGGCGAGACATCTTCCTTTCTCAAAATCGTCCATAATACTAATGCAAGCTAAGCAAATAAATGATAACTTCTAAAATATATTTAACAGGTGCTCCTACAAAAAAGGACAAACTCCGACTGCAACGGACAATCAAAACTGCTGAAAGGATTGTCGGTACCCCCCTACCCACCATTGAGGACTTGCACGCTGCCAGAACTAAGACAAGAGCGTGCAAAATACTCTCGGACCCTCCACATCCCGGTCATACAGCTCTTCCAGCTCCTTCCCTCAGGGAGGCGCAGCCATTCCAACAGCTTCTTCGCTCTTGCAATCAATTTCTTAAACACCTAACCTACAATTCCATTGCAACATGCTGGCAATTTTTTGACTTGAGTTCGTTGTCACATTTCTGTGGGGCCAATTATATATTACTCGTGCACTCACTGTAGTAGTCTCGCCACGCTGCACTATTTGCATATCTGTTGTGGACCAATACTGGCCAATCATTCCCTTTATTGGTCAGTGACTGTTTTTTTAGTCAATGTCTTTATGTCTCAAAAGTGTTCTCTGTCAATTGACTGTCTGTTGTCGTACTAGAGCGACTCCAACTTCTTCTTTTCCTTTCGGCTTGTCCCGTTAGGGGTCGCCACAGCGCGTCATCCTTTTCCATGAGAGTCTATCTCCTGCATCCTCCTCTCGAACACCAACTGCCATCATGTCTTCCCTCACGACATCCATCAACCTTCTCTTTGGTCTTCCTCTAGCTCTCTTGCCTGGCAGCTCCATCCTCATCATCCTTCTACCAATATACTCACTCTCTCTCCTCTGGACGTGTCCAAACCATTGAAGTCTGCTCTCTCTAACTTTGTCTCCAAAACATCGAACCTTGGCTGTCCCTCTGATGAGCTCATTTCTAATTTTATCCAACCTGGTCACTCCGAGAGCGAACCTCAACATCTTCATTTCCGCCACCTCCAGCTCTGCTTCCTGTTTTCTCTTCAGTGCCACTGTCTCTAATCCATACATCATGGCTGGCCTCACCACTGTTTTATAAACTTTGCCCTTCATCCTAGCAGAGACTCTTCTGTCACATAACACACCTGACACCTTCCTCCACCCGTTCCAACCTGCTTGGACCCGTTTCTTCACTTCCTGACCACACTCACCATTGCTCTGGACGGTTGACCCCAAGTATTTAAAGTCCTCTACCTTTGCCATCTCTTCTCCCTGTAGCCTCACTCTTCCCCCACCACCCCTCTCATTCATGCACATATATTCTGTTTTACTTCGGCTAATCTTCATTCCTCTTCTTTCCAGTGCATGCCTCCATCTTTCTAACTGTTCCTCCAGCTGCTCCCTGCTTTCACTGCAGATCACAATGTCATCTGCAAACATCATGGTCCACGGGGATTCCAGTCTAACCTCATCTGTCAGCCTATCCATCACCACTGCAAAAAGGAAGGGGCTCAGGGCTGATCCCTGATGCAGTCCCACGTCCACCTTAAATTCTTCTGTCACACCGACAGCACACCTCACCGCTGTTCTGCTGCCCTCGTACATGTCCTGTATTATTCTAACATACTTCTCTGCCACTCCAGACTTCCGCATGCAGTACCACAGTTCCTCTCTGGGTACTCTGTCATAGGCTTTCTCTAGATCTACAGACACATCCTTCCCATCTCTATCCCTCTGTCTGGCCAGCCTGTATAGATCCTTTTCTCCTTCTTTAGTGTCCAACCTGCCATACATGTCATCATATGCCTCTTGTTTTGCCTTTGCCACCTCTACCTTTGCCCTGTGTCGCATCTCAATGTATTCCTTTCGCCTCTCCTCGGTCCTCTCAGTGTCCCACTTCTTCTTAGCTAACCGTTTTCCTTGTATGATTTCCTGTACTGTGAGGTTCCACCACCAAGTCTCCTTCTTTCCTTTCCTGCCAGAAGATACACCAAGTACTCTCCTGCCTGCTTCTCTGATCACTTTGGCTCCAGTGGTCCAGTCTTCTGGAAGCTCTTCCCGTCCACCGAGAGCCTGTATCACCTCTTCCCGAAAAGCTGCACAACACTCGTCCTGTCTCAGCTTCCACCACATGGTTCTCTTCTCTGCCTTTGTCTTCCTAATTTTCCTCCCCACCACCAGAGTCATCTTACACACCACCATCCTATGCTGTCTAGCCACACTCTCCCCTACCACTACCTTACAGTTGGTAACCTCCTTCAGATTACATCGTCTGCACAAGATGTAATCCACCTGTGTGCTTCTACCTCCGCTCTTGTAGGTCACCCTATGTTCGTGCCTCTTCTGGAAAAAAGTGTTCACTACAGCCATTTGCATCCTTGTTGCAAAGTCTACCACCATCTGTCCCTCCAAGTTCCTTTCCTGGATACCGTACTTACCCATCACTTCTTCATCACCCTTATTACCTTCACCAACATGTCCATTACAATCTGCACCAATTACGACTCTCTCTCTGTCTGGGATGCTCAGAACTACATCATCTAGCTCCTTCCAGAATTTCTCTTTCACCTCTAGGTCACATCCTACCTGTGGGGCATAGCCACTAATCACATTACACATAACACCCTCAATTTCAAATTTCAGCCTCATCACTCGATCTGATACTCTTTTCACCTCCAAGACATTCTTAGCCAACTCTTCTTTTAAAATAACCCCGACTCCATTTCTCTTCCCATCTACACCATGGTAAAATAATTTAAACCCTCCCCCTAAACTTCTAGCCTTACTGCCTTTCCACCTGGTCTCCTGGACACACAATATATCAACCTTTCTCCTAATCATCATGTCAACCAACTCCCGAGATTTTCCTGTCATAGTCCCAACATTCAAAGTCCCCACATTCAGTTCTAGGCTCTGTGTTTTCCTCTTCTCTTTCTGCCGAAGAACCCGCTTTCCACCTCTTCTTCTTCTTCTTCTTTGACTTCGACTTCGACCCACAGTAGCTGAATTTCCAACAGCGCCCTGCAGGTTGACGGCGCCGGTGGCGGACGTTGTTAACCTGGGCCACGACCGATCCGGTATGGAATTCTTTGGATGAACGCTCATATTTGTTTGGCAAGGTTTTAAGCCGGATGCCCTTCCTGACGCAACCCTCTGCATTTATCCAGGCTTGGGACCGGCCTACAGTTTGCACTGACTTGTGCCCCCCATAGGGCTGCATTATTAAGCTAGCATAAACAAATGTTTTAAAGACACAAAGTGTAATCCTCTTCGTTTAATGTTTAGTATGACAATAAACATCAACTGAGAGTGGCATTAATAGCTTGAAGCCTCTTTTTTGGATGACTTGTTTGCTATTTGCCAACCTGCTTCTTATTGTGGAGTGAATTGATTTAAGTTCACCGCCACCATACAGACCTCATATCTCAAGTCTGCACTTGCAAGTCAAAGCCAAATAATTGGCTTAATGATGACTTTCATCTTGAAAAGCTTTCACAAAGAGCACCAACAACTGGAAAAAAAATCCTCTGAAATGGGTTAGGGATGGTTTCTGGGTGCTTTTTTTTTTTTTTTTACTGCGCACTCACCTGTAACCGAAGGCCCTGAGTTGCGGGAAGGCGTTTCTCAGGGAGGCGGCCTGGCGCCACAAGCTTCTGACCCTGCTCCCGACTCAGGCGGGAAGACGACGTCTGCGAAGGGGTGAGCGTATGCGTGTGTGCGTGAATTGGGGTTGTATTTTTTGGGTTGTCACCCTTGGTTTTCACCCAGACAGCCCGGGTTTGACTCCTGGTATGGGAACATCCCCTGAATGCTTTCATTTTGGCCTGATTTGATGAAAAATTCAAAATTTGAAAATACAGAATTTCAAAAAGACTAAGTTGAAGCAAGACCAGTTTGTCCATGTGTTCCCTATGGTCTCGCGGGAAGGTTTGTGGTTTTCACTGGTTTACTACTCCTTGTATGTATCCTGAATTACTTTGTTTTGGCCTGATCGTCTTGTGAAAAAAAATCCTGCTTGAAAGAAAGTACAGAATTTTTTTTAAAAGTTGAGGAAACAGTAACATGAATCCCATATAGTCTAACAGTTTGGATTTGTGTTTCTCACGCCGGTGGCCCTGGTTTGACTACCGGTATGGGAATGTCCCCTAAATTCCACCATTTGGGCTTTGATCTTCATGCAAAAAATTTCCAATACTTTGCACTTGAAAAAAATAATTAGAATTTTGGAATGAATAAGTGGTAGAGACACCAACAGGATTGGATGGTTTTCACTGGTGTCCTACTCGCGGTATGGGAATGTAACCTGAATTCTTTTGTTTTGGCCTCATGGTCTTACAAAAAATTGGGCTTGAAAAAAAAGTGAAGACCACTATATGGTCTTGTGGTCAGGATTCCTGGTTTTCACCCTGGCAGCCCAGGTTTGACTACCATTTTGGGAATGTTCCTTGAATCGGCTCTGCTCTCCACCATTTAGACTTTGTCACCTCGTATGGTAACTACCTCAGTTCCAGTATTATGGCATGGATCACCAAGGTATGAGGTATTCCAGTATGAGAGTATTTTTTACCCAGTGTTCCACCAAGTCACTGATGTTCTAGTGGTACGCTCGCCTGACTTTGGTGTGGGCAGCGTGGGTTCAGCTCACACTGTGATGGTGTGAATGTGCGTGCGAATGGTTGTCCGTGTCTATATGTGCCCTGCGACTGACTGGTGACCAGTTCAGGGTGTAGTCCGCCTTTCGCTTGAAGTCAGCAGGGATAGGCTCCAGCACCCTGTGACCCTAACCAGGATTCCACCAATTTTTGCTATTCATGCAGAAAACCTGCGATTGACCTTGGGGGAAAAAAACACAGCAAAGGCATGTCCCAGAAGGCCAAGTGGTCAGGATTCCTGGATTTCACCCATGAGGCCTGGGTTTGACTCCGGGTATGGGAACGTTCCCTGTATTCCACCATTTGGGCTTTAATCTTCATGCAGAAAATTTCCAACATATTGCGCATGGAAAAAAAAACTTCTAATGAGCGGTCACTGTGATTTCATCATTTTTGCTGTATACACTGCGTAATACAATTGCCTACCCAGTACAGCAGCCTTACACACGGCATCTCTCCCGGTCGGGTTATTGCTGCTTCCTGTTCCATTCTCTTCCTTCTCCCCCAATAAGAGCACCACATCTTCCTCCACCTCCATGTTCTCCAAGACCAGCACCACCTCTTCACTGCCACCATGGGGTCACCCAGTCCCTCAATAACCCCTCTGCTAGTGACCTCAACCCCTGATGCTGCTCCTAGTCATAACAAAACAATAACAACCATAACAAGAGTTATGTTCTTAATACACAAAGGCAATCCATGTAAGAAAATGCCATAAATTACACACACAGAGACTTGGAGGGTTTACACTTTCTTTTATCAAAGTAATCCCGCTCATTTGTTCACGTCAAATAATATGTAAGTATCCCTGAATTGCTCTCGTGCTATATGTTAGCAGGACCAGCAAACCGCCTCGCTGGCATTGCCGATGCGTTCAGGTGCAGTGACGTGCTCGACAATCAGTGAATATAAGGTAATAGACTCCTTGTTAGTATAGTGGACCAGACAGGGAGTTGAGTTCATGTGCTCTTTAGCTTTTGGTGGGGCTCTTTGCGGGAAAACAAAAAAGCCCATCATTATGTTTCCAAACAGGGACCTTATGCGTGTTTGGCGAACATAACAACCACTACACGACTGAAACTGTTGCTCTCATGCTATCCGTTAGCAGAACCAGCAAACCCCCTCGCTAGCTGGCATCGCCGATGCGTTCAGGTTCATTGACGTATGCTTGACACTAGGTGAAGGAAGGGCAATGGACCCCTCATTAGTATAGTGGACAGTATCTCCGCCTGTCACGTAGAAGTCTGGGGTTTCGATTCCCTGACGGGATGTTGAGTTCACGTTCTCTTTAGCGTTTGGTGGGGCTCTTCTACGTGGGATTTAGTTTCTTTCAGTAAGAAGTGAATTGAGGAAAGGGTCACTTTCCGTGGGCCTCAACCAATGAGTTGACAAGTCTTAATTGCACAATATTTCTCACGAAGAGTAAGATGTTAAATTATAGAAGTTCCACAACATCCTATGAGAATACATACGATAACAGAGAACGAGCTCCATATAGCAGAGGATGGTTTCGACCCATTGACCTCTGGGTTATGGGACCAGCACGCTTCCGCTGCGCTACTCTGCTCTCTACTCATTGTAGTTGGTATGTACTCTTTTACCGTCTCACAAATATAAGGCATCGCCAGCAACAGGGGTTGTCTCCTGGCTGACACAAGACACATTTGGTCTTTACCGATGACACTATGTCAGACTACTACCATCAAATCTTGGTCATTTGGTCTTTCCCGATTCATGATGCCGCCTACCAGTGTGGTCGCCTCGGTTAAGCGCTCTCTAGTATTGTTTTTGTTTTTGTGTTTTTCGTTCGTCTTCGGAGACATTACAGACTCACTTCCACAAGGGAAGACTTGCTAACCATCAAGGAGGCTTTCTTTCATCAACTTTCGCAAATCCGCTCAGTTTTTTCCCCGAGTTACTCACCGGAGCGGCGTCCGTGGTCTTCGGCGCATGGAGGCGGAGGCGACGCCACAGAGGGAAGCGAGCCGGCATCCAGGTGAAACTCCGCATGAGAGGATACAGATTGGCGTTCCCGTCGATCCACCTCGCGAATGTACGCTCCCTACCCAACAAAATGGACGAGCTTCATCTCCTGATAAAGACCAGAAAAAGACTTCAGACGTTCCGCCGCCATGTGCTTTACGGAAACCTGACTTTGCGACGCTGTACCCGATGGCGCCGTCATGCTTCCCGGCTTCCATATTCACCGAGCAGACCGCGACATGGAATCATCGGGGAAAACAAAAGGCGGCGGGATATGCTTCTATATCAACCAAAAATGATGAAGGGACGTCACGGAGCTCAACGCACACTGCAGCCCGCATTTGGAGACGCTGTTTTTGAACTGTACGCCATTCTACTCGTCGCGTGAGTTCGCATTATTTATTCTGGCTGGCGCCTATATTCCGCATCAAGCTAACACGAACGCCGCACTGCTAACGCTCGCCGAACAAGTCAACGAAATTGAAAAAAAACACCCGGACTCACCCCTCATTATTCTCAGGGACTTTAACAAAGCTAAACTCAACCACGAACTCCTTAAATACAAGCAGCACATCGACTGTCCTACCAGGGAAAATAACATTTTAGACCACTGCTATACTATGCTAAAAAACGCATACCGTGCTATACCTCGTGCCGCTCTGGGTTCGTCTGATCACTGCTTAATTCACTTAATACCGACGTACAGGCAAGAACTTAAATGCGCGAAGAATGTACCATCAAAGTCATTTCGCACTTTCAACAACAACAAGCCATGGTTCACTGCCAAACTTAAGCAGCTCGCCAAGCTAAGGAGGACGCATATCAGAGTGGAGACAGAGCCCTGTATAATCGAGCTAGAAACCAGCTGACTAAAGAAATTAACATTGTAAAGAGCAACTATGCAGCAAAGTTGGAAAAAAAATTTCGCGCTAAGGACTCTAAATCAGTGTGGCATGCATTCCAATCACTGACTAATTACAAGCGATGATCCCCCCAAGCTGAGAACAATAGCACACTAGCCAACGACTTGAATACCTTCTACTGCAGATTTGAAAAGGAAACTTTCACAGCCCACACCCACCCAGCCGCACCACCGACCCCTATCACACCACCGATTTCTGCGTTAACTATCCGCGAACAGGATGTGAGGCGCATCTTCAAACAACAAAAGATTAACAAAGCGGCAGGCCCAGACCATGTGTCCCCATCTTGCCTCAAAGTCTGCGCGGACCAGATCGCGCCAGTCTTCACTCAGTCTTCAATAGATCTCTGGAACTGTGCAAAGTACCATCCTGTTTCAAACGCTCCACCATCATTCCACTCCCCAAGAAATCTGCAATCTCGGGTCTAAATGACTACAGGCCTGTCGCTTGACATCTGTGGTTATGAAGTCCTTTGAACGTCTTGTGCTGGACCACCTGAAGAGTCTCACAGGTCCCCTGCTGGATCCCCTGCAGTTTGCCTACCGAGCGAACAGGTCTGCGGATGATGCAGACAACATGGGACTGCACTTCATCCGAGAACACCTCGACAGTGCAGGGACCTACGCGAGGATCCTGTTCGTGGACTTCAGCTCAGCGTTCAACACCATCATCCCTGAACTCCTTTCATCCAAGCTTCTCCAGCTCAGCGTCTCACCTGCCATCTGCCAGTGGATTTACAGCTTTCTGACGGGCAGGACACAGCAGGTGAGGCTGGGAGAGGGCACCTCATCCACACGCAGCATCAGCACTGAGGCGCCCCAAGGTTGTGTCCTCTCTCCGCTGCTCTTCTCTCTCTACACGAACGACTGCACCTCAGCACACCCGACTGTCAAACTCCTGAAGTTTGCAGATGACACCACTGTCATCTGCCTCATCAAGGTGACGAGTCTGCATATCGACAGGAAGCGGAGCGGCTGGAGCTGTGGTGCGGCTGACACAACCTGGAACTGAACACGCTCAAGACTGTTGAGATGATCGTGGACTTCAGGAGGCATCCTTCGCCACACCTGCCCCTCACGTTGTCCAGCTGCCTTGTGGTAACCGTCGAGACCTTCAAGTTCCTGGGAATTAGAATCTCTCAGGACCTGAAGTGGGCGACCAACATCAACTCCGTCCTCAAAAAGGCCCAGCAGAGGATATACTTCCTCTGTGGCACGGCCTGCCACAGGAACTGCTGAGGCAGTTCTACACAGCGGTCATCGAATCAGTCCTGTGTTCTTCCTCAGTGTTAGCTCCCCTGAAATTGTCTGCCTTTATGTCATTACCTTTTGTCTTTCACACTGCCACCTTTATGGGTACTTACACAGTGATTTTAAATTGACAGAACAGTGAATAAATGACGATTTTCTTTTTTCTAGTAAGAAGTGAATTGAGGAAAGGATCAATAACCGTGGGCCTCGGCCAATGAGTTGACATGTCTTAATTGCACAATATTTCTCACAAAGAGTAAGATGTTAAATGATAGCAGTTCCACAACATCCTATGAGCATACATACGATAACAGAGAACGAGCTCCATATAGCAGAGGATGGTTTCGACCCATCAACCTCTGCGTTATTGGCCCAGCACGCTTCCGCTGCCTACTGCTCTCTTGCCATTGTAATTGGTATGTACTCTTTTACCATCTGACAAATATCAGGCAGCCGCCAGCAACAGGGCTGTTCGGGTTGTCTCATGGCTCGATTAGGCTACAAGACACATTTGGTTTTTCTCGGTGACACTATATCAGACTACTGCCATCAAATCTTGCCATTTCTCGGACAGGCACTACTAGACATTTATTTCGATAGCCCCCATCCCGTCTTTTACCATCACTGGGCTTTTTCTTGTCAAATCAAACACTGTCCGAGAGGTGGAAGCAGAAAACGTGTCACTGGTCAATGCGACGGGACACACTCGTTACAATGGTGACGACAACAGCAATGCGCCGCGTCAATGTCTTGTTTCTGTGTGTGCCTGTGCATGTGAGTGACTGTGGGGGGACAAAATGTGGAAAAACCTGTTCGTCACTGGTGCTCCAGAGAGAACGTTCATTGAAGGATTGCTAGAGGTATGTTCACATACTTTTCATGCGATACGGCTCGCAAGCAGGCAACAAAACGTTATGTACCCGAGCAAGCGCAAGCACATACGTTTGCACGTAAACATACCGGCGTCCCGTCGAATCATGCCCTGAAGCTTCGGTAAACATTGGTTTGTGCGTGAGAATAAATGTTCACAACAGCGCGCAAGTATGTTGACAATGGCAAGCACGGGAGGTGATGTGCGGGTCAGAATACGCAATTCTACTGGTCTCTGTCAAGTTTTGCTGTCGGAGAGTTGTCGTTGGTATGTCACACTACACGGAAGATATAAAAAAATAATCCAATTTAACAGACTTCATTTTGGCGTCGCAGGGCCAAATCATTTGCCGTGGCTTATGTCACACGACAAGTTTTGTCTACTTCCCATTCGGACGGGCTTACATTTATGAAAAAAATCCCCATACAAAAATGGGGTTTGCAGGTAGTGTGGCTGAGCGGTCCAAGGCACTGGATTTAAGCTCCAGTCTTTCAGGAGGCGTTGGTTCAAATCTTGCCACTTCCTTTTCAATATCATGAACATCCTACCATTTTGTCAAGGCATTTGGGATGTATTTTTGGCCACAAAAAGGTCGAGCTGTTTGCCGTTCTGTTTGGACTGTTTGCTTGTCGCCGTAAAATATTAGCTCCCCTGAAAGTGTTTGCCTTAATGTCATTACCTTTGTCTTTCACGCTGAACTGTCGTGCCACCTTTATGGGTACTGACACAGCGATTTTAAATTGACAGAACAGTGAATAAAGGACAAATTTTTTTTGTCAGTATGAAGTGAATTGAGGAAAGGGTCACTACCCGTGGGCTTCAGCCAATGAGATGACAAGTCTTAATTGCACAATATTTCTCACGAAGAGTAAGACGTTAAATGATAGCAGTTCCACAACATCCTATGAGCAGCCATACGATAACAGAGACCAAGCTCCAGATAGCAGAGGATGGTTTCGATCCATCAACCTCTGGGTTATGGGCCCGCACGCTTCCGCTGTTCCACTCTGCTCTCTAGTCAGTGCAGTTGGTATGTGCAACAGGGCTGTTCGGGTTGTCTCGGCTGGATCAGGCTACAAGACACATTTGGTCTTTCCCGATGACACGATGTCAGACTACTGCCATCAAACCTAGCCGTTTCTGGGGCAGACAGTGACAACAGTACTCGACATTTATTCCGATAGCACCCTATCCCGTCCGATAGCACCCTATCCTTTGTCTTTCACACTGAACTGTCGTGCCACCTTCATGGGTACTTACAAAGTGATTTTAAATTGACAAAACAGTGAATAAATGACAATTGTTTTTTTTTTTTTAGTAAGAAGTGAATTGATGAAAGGGTCAATACCCGTGGGCCTCAGCCAATGAGTTGACAAGTCTTAATTGCACAATATTTCTCATTAAGAGTAAGACGTTAAATGACAGCAGTTCCACAACATCCTATGAACAGATAACAGCGAACGAGCTCCAGATAGCAGAGGATGTTTTCGACCCATCGACCTCAGGGTTATAGGGCAAGCACGCTTCCACTGCGCCACTCTGCTCTCTCGTCATTGTCGTTGGTATGTACTCTTTTACCATCTGACAAATATCAGGCAGCCGCCAGTAACAGGGCTGTTCGGGTTGTTTCATGGCTGGATCAGGCTACAAGACACATTTGGTCTTTCCCGATGACACTATGTAAGACCACTGCCATCAAATCTTGCCGTTTCTGGGGCAGAGAGTGACAACAGTACTCGACATTTATTCCGATAGCACCCTATCCTGTCTTTTACCATCAGTGGGCTTTATCGTGTCAAATCAAATCCTGCCCGAGAGGTGGACGCAGAAAACGTGTCACTGGTCAACGCAACGGGACACACTCGTTACAATGGTGACGACAACAACAATGCGCCACGCCAATGTCTTGTTTCTGTGTGTGTATGTGAGTGACTGTGGGGGGACAAAATGAGGAAAAACCTGTTCGTGACTGGTGCTTGGGAGAGAACGTTCATTGAAGGATTGGTTGAGGTATGTTCACGTACTTTTCATACGACACGGCTCGCAAGCAGGCAACAAAATGTTATGTACCCTAGCAAGTGCAAGCACATACGGTTGTACGTAAACATGCCGGTGTTCCGTGGAATAATGCCCTAAAGCTTCGTTAAACATTGGTTTTGCGTGAGAATAAATGTTAACAACGGTGCGCAAGTATGTTGACAACGGCAAGTACGGGAGGCGATGCGCCGGTCACAATACGCAATCCTACTGGTCTGTCGGAGAGTTGTTGTTGATATGCCACACTGCACGGAAGATATAAAAAAAAATAATCCAATTTGCCAGACTTCATTGGCGTCGTAGGGCCAAATCGTTTGTCGTGGCTTATGTCACACTTGTTAAATAAATTGTAGAAGTTATCATTTATTTGCTTAGCTTGCATTAGTATTATGGACGATTTTGATGGTTGCTTGCTGACCGTGGGTGAAAGGAAGATGTCTCGCCTTCGGGAAGATGACTCAGCGGGAATCGTCAGAGAAGGGCGCCTTGACCAAGGACGTGGCCGGGTGTTGGTCTCATGTCTTCACCTTGAAACCCTCCCCTTAGTGTGTTGTGTCTTGTAGCTTAGTATGTTATGTCTTGTAACTTAGATACCTCCCTATTTCAAATAAATACGGGAGCAAGGGGGGAGATTGTTTAGAGCTGTAATCTGAACAATCTCCCATACGTCCTCCTCATGAGCAAAAGAAACCAGCGTCTTCATTCCTGTGTGTCTATTTTTTATAGGTGTTGGGTGAGATAGCTCCAACACACTACAAGAAGTTTTGTCGTTCCCGACATATGTCGGGACCCGATCTGGGAAATCGGCTGCGATAGGTAATCGGTGCGTGAATGTGTGTGCATGTGCATGTTTGTGGGGTGTCAGAGTTCAGGTGGGCAAAGGACACTAGAGGTAGAGGGGGCAGAGCCAGCAGAGAGTTCAGATTCCTGAGAGGCCTTATGAATAAAACTGAGTCGGCTAGTCTCCGCAGTCTCCTGCCTGATGGCAGCAGATTGAAGAGGCTGTGTGATGGATGGGTGGCATCCCCCGCTATGCGGAGGACTTTGCAGGTGAGGAACGGGTCCAAGGAATGGGGGGGGGGTGGAGGACAAGATGTGGTGCATGATTAGCCGCTCGAAGCACTTCATCAGGATGGGAGTGAGCGCCACCGGACGGTAGTCATTGAGGCAGGAGGGAGATGACTTATTCGGGACTGGGATGATGATGGGGGCTTTGAAGCACATGGGGACAACAGCCTGATTCAAGGAGGTGTTAAAAATGTCTGTGAAGACATCTGTGAGTTCAGCTTCACAGTCCCTCAGAACACAACCATGTATGTTATCTGGGCCCGGGGGTTTTCGTGTGTTGATCCTGTCGAGAGATCTTTTCACGCTGTCCCAGGTCAGTGTCAGCACTCGGTCACCAGGAGGGGGTGGAGTGTTATGTGCAGGAGTGCTGTTGTGTGCCTCAAAGTGAGCAAAGAAGTCATTTAGCTCATTTGGCTGGAGTACTCCCTCTTGGCCTCCTTGATGCCACGGGACAAATTGACCCTGACTGTCCTCAGGCCCTCCTCATTCCCAGATCTAAAAGCCATGTTGCGGACCTTCAGTAATCTGTAGACCTCCCCCAACAGCCATGGCTTCTGATTAGCACGGACAGTGATGGACTTAGTGGTGGTGACATCATCCATGCACTTGCTGATGTGGGCAGTAAAAGTCTCTGTTTACCCCGAACTGCAAAGATTTTCTACTTAATTTGTCTCTTGTTTTCATTTCACTTTTTATAACAAACAGTTATATGCAAAGGTTAGCTAACTATGCGTCCGTCCGTCTATTTATCTATTCATTAGCAAGCAAATCTATCCATCTCTCTGCCCATCTATCTTTAAAGTAACAGTTACCCTCCAAACCCTGTTTGTAGTGTAGACATATAAAGATATGTGCAAAAGACTCCTTCAGAGAGGATTGTATAGGAAAACAAACTATTATGAAAATGAAGTGTAGTAATGGGGTGAGTAATGATTTATCCATGCTCTGTTTGGGACTATCATTTTAAATAGGTAAATTGGTTTGTTTTGCTAGCAAACACATTGTAGAATAGTGTGCATAATCATAAACGATACTTTTATATAGTGGTAATACACTTATGCAATCGTTTAAAATGTGTGTCAATAATATGGTTGTGGTAATGCTAAAATTAGGTGGTTTTCCCTGGGACATCCCTACTTTTCGGCCATACTACATAGAGAATGCCCGATCTCGGCTGATCATGTAAGGGGCCTTAACACATGGGGACCCGAAATAGGCCGCTGCCTTTTGAGTGGCCCCAATGTAGTCATTTATGAACTCACATTTATTTCAGTATGCTCGGTGCTGTTCATTGTCATCCCAAATGCATTCAAACGGGCACTCAGGTGAGTGAACTCAGAAAGCGCCGATTTGTAGATGGACTACTACTCGGCTTCTCTCCAGATTGCGAATTTTACTGACTTCATCCTGAAGTAGTTAAAAAAATACATATTAGTTCAGAATGCAAGCTGGACAATGAGTACAGTTGCGGAAAACACCCGTACATACCTTTAATAAAAACAGTTTGCATGGGCACAGGCTGTGTCCCATGCAGCCGCACCATCCTAACTGCATGCATCTTATTTGGACCAAATAGAGATGAAAATAATACCTGTAATTGTACAGAATGTGTGTGTGTGTGTGTGTGTGTGTGTGTGTGTGTGTGTGTGTGTGTGTGTGTGTGTGTGCGCTTAACAGAAGTACTAAACTGTGTTTAAGAAAAGTTGAAACCGCTGTGACAATACGCAGTTTGAATATTTAATTGGGATTTTTTTCAGGTACCACTAGAGGGAACCCGCACCATTCAACAATTTGAGAACCACTGCTCTCTGCTGTTCATTTATACTTAATTGTTGTCCATGTGACCCTCAAGGTACACTTATTGATGCATTTAAAATTGGGGGAGGGGTGGGGTGGAGAATCATCTCCACCCCCCCACCTCCCACAAAGCAACATTTGTCATTCCCCCACCTTTCACACCAAATTTACATCACTGTCTCCAGATCAATCACTTTTTCAAACCACTACATCAAAATTGTTCAACTGTACAAGTGTCCAAGTTTTCAATTGTGTAACCATGTCTTTATGTCTGTTACAGAGGAATTGCTTCTACTGCTGTTTCAATGTCCGATCACGATGTTTTGAGCAAATGCCGTACTGAACCAAGGGACTTCAAATGATAAAGGACCAAGGATCAATCCACTGTGATTATATAGTGATTTTGACAGAGCAATAAACACACATTCATTTCCACATTTCTGCATTGTACCTGTGTTGAGTCATGCATGTGAAATTGGCGACTCCATGTGGACCATAATAATACTGCAACACACTTCATATACACACACTGGCAACAGTATTCATTCAGAATCAGAATCATGTTTATTTGCCAAGTATGTCCAAAACACACAAGGAATTTATCTCCGGTAGTTGGAACCGCTCTAGTACAACAGACAGTCAATTTACAGAACACTTTGGAGACATAAAGACATTGACAAATAACAATTGTGCAAAAAGATGCAGCGTCCTCTAGCACTTAGAGCAGTTCGAATGACTAATATTGCAGTAGTCCGGTGCAATGACCATTGTGCAAAGGGCGCTGAGACTTCAAGGAGTGTTTGCGGTTTAAAGTGACGAGTTGTGCGATAATCTGGGACAATGTTGGTTGTGCAAAAGTTACAGATACTCCTCAATCAGTGTGCAAATGGAGCAGATGCTACTCTGGCATGAGTGGCCAGTATATGCAAACAGTGCAGCATGGCGAGACAACTACAGTGAGTGCACGAGTAATACATAATTGGCCCCACAGAAATGTGACATTGCCAGCTTGTTGTAATGGAATTATAGGTTAGGTGTTTAAGAAGTTGATCGCAAGAGGGAAAAAGCTGTTGGAATGTCTACTAGTTCTAGTTTGCATTGATCGGTAGCGCCTACCTGAGGGAAGGAGCTGGTGACCGGGGTGCGGAGGGTCAGAGAGTATTTTGCATGCCCTTGTCTTAGTTCGGGCAGCGTGCAAGTCCTCAATGGTGGGTAGGGGGCTACCGACAATCCTTTCAGCAGTTTGATTGTCCGTTGCAGTCGGAGTTTGTCCTTTTTTGTAGCAGCACCAAACCAGACTGTGATGGAATAACACAGGACTGATTCGATGACCGCTGTGTAGAACTATCTCAGCAGCTCCGGTGGCAGGCCGTGCTTTCTCAGAAGCCGCAGGAAGTACATCCTCTGCTGGGCCTTTTTGAGGACGGAGTTGATGTTGGTCGCCCACTTCAGGTCCTGAGAGATTGTAATTCCCAGGAACTTGAAGGTCTCGATGGTTGACACAAGGCAGCTGGAAAACGTGAGGGGCAGCTGTGGCGAAGGATGCCTCCTGAAGTCCATGATCATCTCTACAGTCTTGAGCGTGTTCAGCTCCAGGTTGTGTCGGCCGCACCACAGCTCCAGCCGCTCCGCTTCCTGTCGATATGCAGACTCGTCACGATCCTTGATGAGGCCGATGACAGTGGTGTCATCTGCAAACTTCAGGAGTTTGACAGTCAGGTTCGCTGAGGTGCAGTCGTTCGTGTAGAGAGAGAAGAGCAGCGGAGAGAGGACACAACCTTGGGGCGCCCCAGTGCTGATGCTGCGTGTGGATGAGGGGGACTCCCCTAGCCTGACCTGCTGTGTCCTGCCCGTCAGAAAGCTGTAAATCCACTGGCAGATGGCAGGTGAGACGCTGAGCTGGAGAAGCTTGGATGAAAGGAGTTCAGGGATGATGGTGTTGAACGCTGAGCTGAAGTCCACGAACAGGAGCTTCGCATAGGTCCCTGCACTGTCGAGGTGTTCTCGGATGAAGTGCAGTCCCATGTTGACTGCATCATCCGCAGACCTGTTCGCTTGGTAGGCAAACTGCAGGGGGTCAAGCAGGGGACCTGTGACACTCTTGAGGTGGTCCACCACGAGACGTTCAAAGGACTTCATGACCACAGATGTCAAAGTGACAGGCCTGTAGTCATTCAGACCCGAGATTGCAGGTTTCTTGGGGACTGGAATGATGGTGGATCCAGAGATCTATTGAAGATCTGAGTGAAGACTGGAGCGAGCTGGTCCGCGCAGACCTTGAGGCAGGATGGGGACACATGGTCCGGGCCTGCCGCTTTGTTAATCTTCTGTTGTTTGAAGATGCGTCTCACATCCTGTTCATGGATGGGTAACGCAGAAGTCAGAGGTGTGATTGTGGTCGCGGGTGCGGCCGGGTGGGTGTGTGGTGTGAAACTGTCCTTTTCAAATCTGCAGTAGAAGGTATTCAAGTCGTTGGCTAGTGTGCTATTGTTCTCAGCTTGGGGGGATCGTCGCTTGTAATTAGTCAGCGATTGGAATGCATGCCAGACTGATTTAGAGTCGTTTGCGCAAAACTGTTTTTCCAACTTTGCTGCATGGTTCCTCTTTGCAATGTTAATTTCTTTAGTCAGCTGGTTTCTAGCTCGATTATACAGGGCTCTGTCTCCACTCTGATATGCGTCCTCCTTAGCTTGGCGAGCTGCTTAAGTTTGGCAGTGAACCACGGCTTGTTGTTGTTGAATGTGGGAAATGACTTTGATGGTACATTCTTCGCGCATTTAAGTTCTTGCCTGTACGTCGGTATTAAGTGAATGAAGCAGTGATCAGACGAGCGAAATGATTTTGTTGGTACACAAACCTCTTCAGAGAAACTGATATTGGATGTGACAGTGTCCGTATATTCATCCAGGCTGCCAGCTGAATTTTCAAAGACACTCCAATCTGTGCAGTCTAAACAGCTTTGAAGTTCCATCTTGGCTTCATTGGTCCACTTTTTGACTGTTTTCACTGTAGGCTTCGCACATTTAAGTTTATGCCTGTACGTCGGTATTAAGTGAATGAAGCAGTGATTCGTTACGTTATTTGAAAGCATATTTATCTAACTTAACAATCATGTGACTTGTACACACACAAAAAAAAAAAAATCACTGGTTGAACCGGCGACCTATCACAGCGGTGTGCGGATGGCAACGTACGACGGCCACAGCTCGAATCACTCAGTAGTTGGTCCGTGACACTGATGCAAACTAAGTACAGTAGCGCTGCTTGCGACTGGGACTGCCAGGACACAGAACATTTTCTGACAAAAAGTGTGACCAAAAAAGAAATTAAAGGAGTGTGACCTGAGTTGGGTGTGAGTATTTTTAAACAGAAAAGACAAGTGTCTTCATTTTTACATATTTTGTTATTTAATTTCCAGTATTCGTATTCGTATTCTTTGACCACCAACGATCGAATCAATTCGATCTCTTACTCTATGTACGAATTCCAAAATAGTCCAATCGTCTAATCAGCTGAGATATCCGCGACCCTCGACAAGTGGGTCAGAAAATGGATGGATGGTTATTTATAATATATATGTATATATATCTATATATATCCATACTCCATCCATCTATTTTCTGAGCCGCTTCTCCTCGCTCGGGTCGCGGGCGTGCTCGAGCCTAACCCAGCTGTCATCGGGCAGGAGGCGGGCGGGGTACACCCTGAACTGGTTGCCAGCCAATCGCAGGGTACATACAAACAAACAACCATTCACACTCACATTCACACCTACGGGCAATTTAGTTGTCAATTAACCTCTCATGCATGTTTTTGGGATGTAGGAGGAGTGCCCGGAGAAAACCCACGCAGGCACGAGTCTCTGCGAGGATGAAGGGCAAAGTTTATAAGATCGTGGTGAGGCCAGCCATGATGTACGGATGAGAGACAGTGGCACTGAAGAGACAACAGGAAGCAGAGCTGGAGGTGGCGGAAATTAAGATGTTGAGGTTCGCTCGAGAAGTGACCAAGTTTGATAAAATTAGAAATTAGCTCATCAGAGGGACAGCCAAGGTTAGATGTTTTGGAGACAACGTTAGAGAGAGCAGACTTCGATGGTTTGGACACGTCCAGAGAAGAAATAGTGATTATATTGGTAGAAGGATGATGAAGATGGAGCGGCCAGGCAAGAGAGCGAGAGGAAGACCACAGAGAAGGTTGATCAAGGACTCCAAAAAGGGTGGGTACTCTGAACTGCTGTTTGGCCCATAGGCACAAACAACAGTCAGGACCCGTCCCCCCACCCGAAGGCGGAGGGAGGCTACCCTCTTGTCCACCAGGGTGAACTCCAAGGTACAGGCGCCGAGCCGGGGAGCAATAAGTATAGCCACACCTGCTCTGCGCCTCTCACCGTGGGCAAGAGAGTCCAGAGACTGGTACCAGAGCCCAAGCTTTGCGTGGAGGCGAGTTGACTATATCTAGTCAGAACTTCTCAATCTCACACACCAGCTCGGGCTCCTTCCCTGCTAGAGAGGTGACACTCCACGTCCCTAGAGCCAGCTTCTGTAGCCGGGGATCGGATCGCAAAGGTCCCCGCCTTCGGCCACAGCCCAGCTCGCACTGCACCCGACCCCTATGGCCCCTCCCACAGGTGGTGAGCCCAGGGAAAGGGGGACCCACGTTACCCTTTCTGGCTGTGCCCGGCCGGGCCCCATGGGTGCAGGCCCAGCCACCAGGTGCTCGCCTTCGAGCCCCACCTCCAGGCCTGGCTCCAGAAGGGGGCCCCGGTGACCCGCGTCCGGGCAAGGGAAACCTGAATCCATTTATTTTACTTGTCATTGGGGTTTTTGGAGCCGTGCTTTGTCTGGTCCCTCACCTAGGACCTGTTTGCCATGGGTGACCCTGCCAGGGGCATAAAGCCCCAGACAACTCCTAGGATCATTGGGACACATAAACCCCTCCACCACGATAAGGTGATGGCTCAAGGAGGGGATGAACATAGAAGCCATAATTTATTAACAATTAGACAGAATCATGATTATGTTTGCAATTTAACATTTTGCAGAATAATTTTGATTGCATTACATAATAGACCAACACCACCTCTTCACTGCCACCATGGGGTCACCCAGTCCCTCAATAACCCCTCTGCTCGTGACCTCAACCCCTGATGCTGTTGCTTATCATAACAAAACAATAATAATTTTAGCAAGAGTTATGTTCTTAATACACAAAGACATTCCATGTCAGAAAATGCCATAAATTACACACCAACACACACCCACTTTGAAGGTTTACGCTTTCTTATATCAAAGTAAACCCGCTCATTTGTTCACATATCAAATAATATGTAAGTAGCCCTGAATTGCTTAAAGTGTCATTCACAAAGTCAGGTCACAGAGACAACAAGAATCAACGATGCTTGCAATACATCCATCCATCCATCCATTTTGCCCTGGAGCCTATCCCAGCTATCTTCGGGCGGGGGGCAGGGTACACCCTGAACTGGTCGCCAGCCAATTGCAGTGCTTGCAATACATAAGGACGAAAGTAATGAACAATTTTGTGTCCCAAATAATTTGGATAACAAATGCATTGTCTGCTCGGTGTAATATTTTGCCATTTTCCCACTGTGCCCACCTGAAGTCGTGCTGCTGTAAAGTCGTGCTCCACTGAAAAGATCTGTCAATCTTTGCACATTTCGGTTCACATCCGTTGTGGGGGCAGGGGGGCCGACACGACCCGCTTAGGGATTGTCTAAATTAACAATTGTTGACTACAACAGCAGTCCCTGGTGGTCTAGTGGTTAGGATTCCGTGCTCTCACTGCCGTGGCCTGGGTTCGATTCCCGGTCAGGGAACGTTAATCCTTAAACCTATTTGGTCATGTGTTGCTGTGATTTCTGTTGACCTGGGTTTGGTCCTCTCTAACTGCTCCCCGATGGGAGGCACAAGCCAGTGCAAAACTGTAGGCTGGTCCCAACCCCGGAAAAATGCAGAGGGTTGTGTTATGAAGGGCATCCGTCTTAAAACTTTGCCAAACAAATGTGAGTGTTCATCCAAAAAATTCCATACTGGATCGGTCGTGGCCAGGGTGAGCAACGTCCAAAATTCAGCTACTGTGGGTCGAAGATGGGTTTAAATTTTATTACCATGGTGTAGATGGGAAGAGGAATGGAGTAGGGGTTATTTTAAAGGAAGAGTTAGCTGAGAATTTCTTGGAGGTGAAAAGAATATCAGATGGAGTGATGAGGCTGAAACTTGAAATTGAGGGTGTTATGTATAATGTGATTAGTGTCTATGCCCCACAGGTAGGATGTAACCTAGAGGTGAAGGAGAAATTCTGGACAGAGCTAAACAAAGTAGTTCTGAGCATCCCAGACAGAGAGAGTCGTGATTGGTGCAGATTGTAATGGACATGTTGGTGAGGGAAACAGGGCTGATGAAGAAGTCATGGGTAAGTACTGCATCCAGGAAAGGAACTTGGAGGGGCAGATGGTGGTAGACTTTGCAAAAAGGATGGAAATGGCTGTCGTGATCACTTTTTTCAAAAGAGGCTAGAAGATAGGGTGACCTACAAGAGCGGAGGTCGAAGGACGCAGGTGGATTACATCTTGTGCAGATGATGTAATCTGAAGGAGTTTACCGACTGTAAGGTAGTGGTTGGGGAGAGTGTGGCTTGACAGCATAGGATGGTGGTGTGTAAGATGACTCTGGTGGTGGGGAGGAAAATTAGGAAGAAAAAGGCAGAACAGAGAACGATGTGGTGGAAGCTGAGACAGGACGAGTGTTGTGCAGCTTTTCGGGAAGAGGTGAGACAGGCTCTCGGTGGACAGGAGGAGCTTCCAGAAGACTGGACCACTGCAGCCAAGGTGATCAGAGAGGCAGGCAGGAGAGTACTTGGTGTATGTTCTGGCAGGAAAGAAGAGAAGGAGACTTGGTGGTGGAACCTCACAGTACAGGAAATCATACAAGGAAAGAGATTAGCTAAGAAGAAGTGGGACATTTAGAGGACCGAGGAGAGGCAAAAGGAATACATTGAGATGTGATGTTGTCATATGTGTGTGTGTTCCGGGTTTTGTCTTCCCCCCGTTTCACACACACCTGCTCCTGTGAGCATCTTCATCACCTGTGCCTCGTTCACCCTAATTACCCCTTGTATATAACCTCGTGTCTCATTTCCTCTCGTTGCCAGTTCGTTGTACCTTGTCGTCGCGTTCCAGCATTCCTTGTTTCCACGTCATAGATTCACAGTAAGACTTGACCCTGTTCCGATTATCGACCTTGTCTCTTTGCCTCATGTTTTTGGATACTGTTGCCTCTCTTGGATTGCCTGCCTGTGTACCGACCTATGCCCGTCTATTAAACCTCTCTTTTTGGAAACTGTCCATTTGTTTTGGAGTCGTGCATTTTTGGGTCCTATCCTCTGTTCCGTTCATGACGGAACGAACTGGCCAGAACATGGACCCAGCAGACTCAGACCCGGTGCGCAAAGCCCTTCAAGCGCAGGGTCAACGCCTCGCGAAGCAGGATGAGCAGATTGCCGCCCTCCACCTTCATCTAGAGGGACTGTCAAGGAATCAGGACAATATGATGAGGCAGGTGGCCTCGCAGTTTGAACTTCTTTTGAAATTTTTTCAAGAGAAGGAACCAGTTGGCACCACACCCAGTACTGCCACGGTATTTCCGTGTGAAGTAGTCACCATGCAGCCACCTGCCACCTCCGCTGCTGCTGTCTCCCCACAGCTCTCTCGACCGGAGAGGTTCTCTGGAGAATCTGGGAACATTAAGCCGTTCATCACGCAGTGCGAACTCCACTTTGAACTGCAGGCAGCCGCCTTCCCCACCGAGCGGGCAAAGATCGCATTCGTCATTTCCCACCTGACTGGTCGTGCGGAGGCGTGGGCTACTGCTGAATGGAGCCGCAATTCCGCCGCGTGTCATTCATGGGCTTTTTTCGTCAAGACTATGGAGCAAATTTTTCAATTTTCCACTCCTGATCGTGAGGCAGCTCGCTCCCTTGTCACCTTACAACAAGGCAAGCGCAGGGTGTCAGATTACGCGATTGAGTTTCGCATTCTAGCAGCTGAGACTCATTGGAATAATCGGGCGCTACTCGATGCCTTTTTTCAAGGACTATCCCCCGCCGTCAAGGATCATTTAGTCCCGCTAGACCTGCCAACCGACTTGGACACTCTCATCGCTCTCGCCCTCAAGATCGACAGAAGGCTTTTGGATCGCGAGCTGGATGGAGATCGGCGGAGGGATGCATCACCGCGCACTTGGAGGACGAGCCTCGGTGACAAGCCAAACCAAGGCAGATTCCCTGCTGCCAGTCTCAATCCACTGGCTAGCGTCACCACGGATGAGCCCATGCAACGGGGCAGGTTCCGTCTCTCCCCTGAGGAACGTCAACGCCGGCTGAGGGAAGGGCGGTGCTTCTACTGCGGTCAGTTGGGTCATTCCGTGAGCAACTGTCACGTCAAAGTTGCCGGTGCCGGTAGCCAGGGCACGGGAGAGGTGAGTTTGAATTTCATTAAGGAAGACCCTACACAGGTTCTTCCTAAAGTGACACTATGCTCTCCTGATCAAGAAATTCATACACCTGTTTTAATTGACTCTGGTTCTGATGCAAACTTACTCAACTCCATCCTTGTTAGACGTATGCACCTTAGAACCTTTGGAATAAAACGCCACCGCAACACCTATGCTGCAGACGGCAGTTTTATGGGCAAGATCACTCACCGCACCCAAACACTCACATTGACATTCCCTGATTCTCACTCGGAACGTATTAGTTTTCATGTTTTTGACGCCATAAATCATGACGTTATCTTAGGGAACCCATGGTTGAAATTACATAACCCCCACATTGACTGGTCCTCTGGGCAGGTTATGTCATGGGGCAGCAATTGCGCCCGGAACTGTTTCAAGCCGCCACGTGATGTTCAGGGTCATGTTTCTAAGGACACTCCACAGACCCCATCTGCGGATCCTGATTTATCTCAAGTGCCCACCTGTTATCAGGATATTAAAGATGTTTTTTCCAAGTCCAAGGCCAAATCCCTTCCACCCCACAGACCTTATGACTGTGCTATTGACTTGCTGCCTGGAACCACACCCCCACGAGGGAGGTTGTTCTCTCTTTCAGGGCCGGAACACAAGGCCATGAAGGAATACGTAGAAGAATCACTGGCAGCCGGGATCATTTGCCCGTCTTCATCCCCTGCGGGAGCAGGATTTTTCTTCGTGGACAAGAAAGACAAGACCGTGCGACCCTGTATCGATTACCGGGGTCTCAATGAGATCACGGTAAAAAACAGGTACCCTCTTCCTCTCATCTCCACCGCCTTTGAGTTCCTGGAGGGAGCCAAGATTTTCACAAAACTGGACTTAAGAAATGCATATCATCTAGTCAGGATAAGGGAGGGGGATGAATGGAAAACAGCATTTAACACACCAACGGGACATTATGAATATTTGGTAATGCCTTTTGGGCTTACTAACGCTCCAGCTGTTTTCCAGAACCTTGTCAACGATGTCCTGCGCGACATGTTGAATGTTTATGTTTTTGTTTATTTAGATGATATTCTGATATTCTCCCCGGATGAGGAGACTCACATTATTCATGTCCGCTCTGTTTTGCAGCAGTTACTGCAGAATCAACTCTATGTCAAGGCTGAGAAATGTGAGTTCCACCAGGCGTCCGTTTCTTTTCTGGGTTTCGTCCTGGCTCAAGGTGAAGTCAAGATGGACCCTTGCAAAGTCGATGCCGTTATTAATTGGCCTACTCCCACATCACGCAAAGATGTACAAAGGTTCTTAGGGTTCGCAAACTTCTACAGGAAATTCATCAGGAATTTCAGTTCTATAGCCTCTCCTTTGCATGATCTTCCCTCGCCACACAAACCTTTTGTATGGAACCCGCTTTGTCATGCAGCTTTTCAAAAACTTAAGTCGAGCTTTACCTCCGCTCCCATCCTTACTTTGCCAGATCTCAAACAGCAGTTTGTGGTAGAAGTCGATGCGTCTGATGCCGGAATAGGAGCAGTGCTCTCCCAGAAGTCTCTCAAGGATGAGAAGTTACATCCTTGTGCGTTTCTCTCCAAAAAATTGACCCCAGCTGAAAAAAATTATGACATTGGCGACCGTGAACTGTTGGCAGTCAAGGTGGCTTTGATGGAGTGGAGGCACTGGCTAGAGGGGGACATACTCCGTTTTTAGTATGGACAGATCACAAGAACCTTGAATATATTAAAACTGCCAAAAGATTAAATGCGAGGCAGGCTAGATGGGCTCTTTTCTTCTCTAGATTTAATTTTACGTTATCATACCGACCGGGTTCTAAAAATGGTAAGCCAGATGCTTTGTCACGCATTTTCTCCGAGGAGAGTTCTTTGTCCGACCCTAAGACTATTTTGCCTAAGTCATGCTTCATTTCCGCTTTTGTTTGGGACATTGAGACTGCGGTTGAAGGGGCTCTGAAAGACACTCCTAGCCCTGAAGATTGCCCCGAGAACAGGCTTTATGTGGTTCCGACCTTAAGGGGAAAAGTCATCCACTGGGCTCACACGAACTGAACGGTATGTCACCCATGCATTGCCAAGACGCTATCAGTGGTCGAACAGCGCTTTTGGTGGCCTAATGTTAGGAGGGATGTTAGCGATTACGTCAATGCTTGCCAGGTATGTGCTGCTAACAAGCCCTCTCATCAACGTCCTTCTGGGGAGTTGCGACCCCTGCCAATACCACAACGTCCTTGGTCAGACATTTCCGTAGACTTTGTTACAGGATTACCGGCCTCTAAAGGCAATACCACCATTCTTACAGTTGTTGACAGGTTCTCTAAGATGCCGCACTTCATTGCGCTTCCAAAACTCCCCTCAGCTAAAGCTCACTGCCGAGCTAATGATTAATCAGGTTTTTAAGTTCCATGGTTTCCCCAAGAATGTGGTGTCTGATAGGGGTCCCCAATTCATTTCGCAATTTTGGAAGGAGTTTTGTAAACTCATAGGTGCTACAGTCAGTCTGTCATCCGGGTTTCATCCTGAAACCAACGGCCAAACCGAGAGGCTGAACCAGGACCTGGAGACGGGGCTCCGATGTCTCGCTTCACAGGAGCCGCGATCCTGGTCTCAGAAACTGGTTTGGGTCGAATTCTCCCACAATTCCCTCCCCTCTGCATCCACTGGTCTATCGCCTTTTCACGTTGTGCATGGTTACCAACCATCTCTGTTTCCTGCCATAGCCCCAGAATCCACAGTTCCAGCGGCATTAACCTTGGTGAGACGCTGCAGGAGGACCTGGGAGCGAGCCCGCCAGATGCTGCTGCGCCAGGGACGGTCCTACAAAGCCGCTGCTGACCGTCGGAGGACACCGGCCCCGAACTACAAAGTGGGTCAGCGAGTTTGGCTTTCGACCAAACATATTCCACTCCGGGTGGAGTCCAAGAAGCTCGCTCCCAGGTTCGTTGGGCCCTTCCCCATCACAAAAATCATCAACCCTGTCACCGTGAAGCTGAGGCTCCCAAGGTCTATGCGGGTCCACCCTACTTTTCACGTCAGCCTACTCAAGCCAGCCCGGGAGTCCCCTCTGGTCCCGCCTTCCAGGCCCCCTCCTCCCCCCCGGTTTGTGGATGGGGGCCCTGTCTTCTCTGTGAAGCGGCTGTTGTCATCTCGTCGGAGGGGCAGGGGGTTTCAATATCTGGTGGATTGGGAGGGCTATGGGCCTGAGGAGCGTTCCTGGGTACCGTCTGCGTTTATCGTGGATGATTCGCTCATTCGGGACTTCCACGTTGCGCATCCAGGGGCCCCAGGGCCGTCTGGGGCCGGCCGTTAAGGGGGGGGGGGGGGGGGGGGGGGGTACTGTCATATGTGTGTGTGTTCCGGGTTTTGTTTTCCCCCCCTGTTTCACACACACCTGCTCCTGTGAGCATCTTCATCACCTGTGCCTCGTTCACCCTAATTAACCCTTGTTTATAACCTCGTGTCTCATTTCCTCTCGTTGCCAGTTCGTTGTACCTTGTCGTCGCGTTCCAGCATTCCTTGTTTCCACGTCATAGATTCACAGTAAGACCTGACCCTGTTCCGATTATCGACCTTGTCTCTTTGCCTCATGTTTTTGGATACTGTTGCCTCTCTTGGATTGCCTGCCTGTGTACCGACCTATGCCCGTCTATTAAACCTCTCTTTTTGGAAACTGTCAATTTGTTTTGGAGTCGTGCATTTTTGGGTCCTAGCCTCTGTTCCGTTCATGACAGACCGACTGATTAGCACATCTGCCTTACAGTTCTGACCGGGGTTCAAATCCCGGCCTCCCTTGTGTGGAATTTGCATGTTCTCCCTGTGCCTGCGTGGGTTTTTTCCGGGTACCCAGGTTTCCTTCCACATCCCAAAAACATGCGTGGTAGGTTGATTGAAGACTCTTAATTGCCTGTAGGTGTGAATGTGAGTGCGAATGGTTGCTTGTTTATATGTGCCCTGCCATTGAGTGGCAACCAGTTCAGGGTGTACTCCTGCCCGCAGTTAGCTGGGATAGGTTCCAGCACGGCCGCGACCCTAGTGAGGAAAAGCGATATAGAAAATGGATGGATGGATGGCTGGATAACATCTCAACTTCATTGGAATTGGGGTTTGTAATGTGGTTCCTTCATGCCAATCTTCTTCTTCTTTTCCTTTCGGCTTGTCCCGTTAGGGGTCGCCACAGCGCGTCATCCTTTTCCATGAGAGCCTAGCTCCTGCATCCTCCTCTCGAACACCAACTGCCATCATGTCTTCCCTCACGACATCCATCAACCTTCTCTTTGGTCTTCCTCTACCTCTCTTGCCTGGCAGCTCCATCCTCATGATCCTTCTACCAATATACTCACTATTTCTCCTCTGGACGTGTCCAAACCATTGAAGTCTGCTCTCTCTAACTTCGTCTCCAAAACATCGAACCTTGGCTGTCCTCTGATGAGCTCATTTCTAATTTTATCCAACCTGGTCACTCCAAGAGCGAACCTCAACATCTTCATTTCCGCCACCTCCAGCTCTGCTTCCTGTTGTCTCTTCAGTGCCACTGTCTCTAATCCATACATCATGGCTGGCCTCACCACTGTTTTATAAACTTTGCCCATCATCCTAGCGAAGACTCTTCTGTCACATAACACACCTGACACCTTCCTCCACCCGTTCCAACCTGCTTGGACCCGTTTCTTCACTTCCTGACCACACTCACCATTGCTCTGGACGGTTGACCCCAAGTATTTAAAGTCCTCTACCCTTGCTATCTCTTCTCCCTGTAGCCTCATTCTTCCCCCACCACCCCTCTCATTCATGCACATATATTCTGTTTTACTTCGGCTAATCTTCATTCCTCTTCTTTCCAGTGCATGCCTCCATCTTTCTAACTGCTGCTCCCTGCTTTCACTGCAGATCACAATGTCATCTGCAAACATCATAGTCCACAGGGATTCCAGTCTAACCTCATCTGTCAGCCTATCCATCACCACTGCAAAAAGGAAGGGGCTCAGGGCTGATCCCTGATGCAGTCCCACGTCCACCTTAAATTCTTCTGTCACACCTACAGCACACCTCACCGCTGTTCTGCTGCCCTCGTACATGTCCTGTATTATTCTAACATACTTCTCTGCCACTCCAGACTTCCGCATGCAGTACCACAGTTCCTCTCTGGGTACTCTGTCATAGGCTTTCTCTAGATCTACAAAGACACAATGTAGCTCCTTCTGACCTTCTCTGTACTTTTCCATCAACATCCTCAAGGCAAATAATGCATCTGTGGTACTCTTTCTAGGCATGAAACCATACTGTTGCTCGGAAATACTCACTTCTTTCCTGAGTCTAGACTCCACTACTCTTTCCCATAACTTCATTGTGTGGCTCAT
Organism: Phyllopteryx taeniolatus; assembly: GCF_024500385.1. Classification (NCBI taxonomy): domain Eukaryota; kingdom Metazoa; phylum Chordata; class Actinopteri; order Syngnathiformes; family Syngnathidae; genus Phyllopteryx; species Phyllopteryx taeniolatus. The sequence continues at coordinate 162,870 of NW_026903162.1, forward strand.
CAACTTTATTCCTCTATAGTTGCCACAGCTCTGCACATCACCTTTGTTCTTAAAAATGGGCACCAGTACACTTTTCCTCCATTCCTCAGGCATCTTCTCACGCACTAGAATTCTATTGAACAAGCTGGTCAAAAACTCCACAGCCACCTCTCCTCTCCAAGGTTTTAAGCCGGATGCCCTTCCTGACGCAACCCTCTGCATTTATCCGGGCTTGGGACTGGCCTACAGTTTGCACTGACTTGTCCCCTTCATGCCAATAAAGGGTTAGTAAAATGATGTCAAAGAATCAACAATTGGTTTCTACGGTTTGATGTACAAAAAGTGTAAGCCAACAAATTGTTATTCTTTTTATGATGGTCACAGGCTTCATTTATATAGAGCACATTTCTAACAATGTCACCTCTTTCACTAATTTTTGTGATTATTTATGAGTTTCAAAGTAGAGGATAAAAAAACTAGAATTTGTATTTGGACGTGCAACCCCAATTCCAATGAAGTTGGGACGTTGTGTTAAACATAAATAAAAGCAGAATACAATGATTTGCAAATCATGTTCAATCTATATTTAATTGAATACACTACAAAGACATTTAATGATCAAACTGATCAACTTTATTGTTTTTAGCAAATAATCATTAACTTGGAATTTTATGGCTGCAACACTTTCCAAAAAAGCTGGGACAGGTGGCAAAAAAAGTTGAGGAATGCTCATCAAACGCCTGTTTGAATTACAGGGTAATTGGGAACAGGTGGGTGCCATGATTGGGTATAAAACAATTGAGAAAACAATCGAACAGTTTAAGGACAATGATCCTCAATGTACAATTGCAAGGAAATTATGGATTTCATCATCTACGGTCCGTAATATCATCAAAAGGTTCAGAGAATCTGGAGAAATCACTGCACGTAAGCGGCAAGGCCGGAAACCAACATTGAATGCCCGAGACCTTCTATCCCTCTGGCGGCACTGCATAGAAAACCGACATCAATGTGTGAAGGATATCACCACATGGGCTCAGAAACACTTCAGAAAACCAATGTCAGTCAATACAGTTTGGCACTACATCCGTGCAACTTAAAACTCTACAATGTAAAGCAAAAGCCATTTATCAACAACACCCAGAAACGCCTCCGGCTTCTCTGGGCCCGAGCTCATCGAAGATGGACTGATGCAAAGTGGAAAAGCGTTCTGTGGTCCGACGAGTCCACATTTCAAATTGTTTTTGGAAATTGTGGACGTTGTGTCCTCCGGGCCAAAGAGGAAAAGAACCATCCGGACTGTTATGGACGCAAAGTTCAAAAGCCAGCATCTGTGATGGTATGGGGCTGTGTTAGTGCCAATGGCATGGGTAACTTACACATCTGTGAAGGCAGCATTAATGCTGAAAGGTACATACAGGTTTTGGAGAAACATATGCTGCCATCCAAGCAACGTCTTTTTCAAGGACGCCCCTGCTTATTTTAGCAAGACAATGCCAAACCACATTTTGTATATGTTACAATAGTGAGGCTTCGTAGTAAATGAGTGCGTGTACTAGACTGGCCTGCCTGCAGTCCAGACCTGTCTCCCATTGAAAATGTGTGCCGCATTATGAAAAGTAAAATACGACAACAGAGACCAGACTGTTGAACAGCTGAACCTGTACATCAAGCAAGAATGGGAAAGAATTACACCTAGAAAGCTTCAACAATTAGTGTCCTCAGTTCCCAAATGTTTATTGAATGTTGTTAAAAGAAAAGGAGATGTAACCAGCTTTTTTTGTTTTTTCAGCCATAAAATTCTAAGTTAATGATTATTTGCTCAAAACAATAACGTTTATCAATTGGAACACTAAATATATTGTCTTTGTAGAGTATTCAATTAAATTTAGGTCCAACATGACTTGCAAATCATTGTATTCTGTTTTTATTTATGTTCAACACAACTTCCCAACTTCATTGGAATTGGGGTTGTAATATAATAATGAATATCTTGTTTACGTCAAAAATATAATCCATAAACCCATCAATGATAAACAATACTTGTGTTTAGCAATATCATTTGATCACTCAATAAAAGTGTTTTGTACTGTAATCTCTAAAGATGACGAATTTGTCAACATTCACAGCTCTCAACTCAAATTGATTTCATTTTTTTTTATTTTTGCCTCCAAAAGAGCTGAGTTTTTTTCCCCAAAATACTCTGTAAATGAATGTTTGCTTTATATTGTCCAAGTGAACTTGGGGTCTGCAAGATGAGTTCATTCATATAACATTTCCAATGATTTCCAACATAAGACAAGAGAGACAAGAGAACCATAACCCCCCAATTTACTGTATATCCAATGCCAAGCTTCTTAGTTGGAAGGACCAATGGGAAGACTTGGTGATGGCGAGCGAACCTGAGTGCTTCCTTGGTGAACTTAGAGAACCGGCTCCACCTCAGTATGTCACAAGCCCTTTGAACTCCAGCAATATTTAGACAGCTTATCAGAACCATGCAACAGTTTTATGCCATAACCTTGAACTCTCATCGAGAGCCTTGCAGACATAACAGGAGAGAGTTGGAGGTGTGTTACCAGTACTTAAAACTGCAGGAATGCCAGTTCTGTCTCATTGTCTCACATAAGGAGATAAAAAATGGGACTCTCTCTAGAACTTCATATGTAATTAGTTTTATTATTCTCAATTAATGTTCAAGACAACTCATCCAGTGCTGTTTTTTTTTTGTTTGGTTTTTTTTAACTCCAAATTCCGTTGTATGTTTACACATTGTAAACGGACATTGACCTTCTTTGGCTGTCGTTCATTAGGTTTTTACAACTTTGTTTGGTTGTTTTGACTCCTCACAGTCATTGAAATGGTTCTGGTTCATTCTGTCTGGTCAGACAGATTAACATTGTGGAAGGCTGAATTCTTTGGAAGTGTGCATTAAATCTGAAAAACAGAGTAATCCAACTTCCAAACACTGAACTGTGGACATCATACAGTATCGTAAATCTATAGCGACATTAGAAAGCTCAGCAGGTCTGAATTTTATTGTTTTTACCCCATAGCTATAGACAAGATGTTTACTCAATTTTAAGAATATAGGAGGGTTATTTACTGAAACAATTTTTTCAAAATCCTAACTAAAGGTAGGTTTAAAAAATAATAATAATTTTTAAATGTTTCTCAAAATAATATTGTCGATACTTCAGGATGTGGATAAGCTTCTTTTCAATATTGTGATGGGCTAAAAACAATTCTAAGAAATTAGTCATTACTGTATGACCGTTCATTTTTAAACCAGCAATTTACTGTATGCACAATATCATCAACAGAAATAAAAATACTGTACTGCCAGACATTACCATGATTTTTTTTTTGTGTGTGAGGCAGACGTGCTAACCGCTAGACCACAGTGCTGCCCTGAAATACGCTTGAATAATAATAATAACACTTATCCTGTTCAGGGACACTGGTCGCAGGGCACATATAGACACGTACAACCATTCACACTGTCACCGAGTGGGAGTCCTGCAAATGTACCTCTACACCATCAATGACTTCACAAGAATCAATACAAGATAAAAGTAGTTAAAACCAAACCAATTCCAAGGATACCCGTTGAAAGAGATAGTTTAAATTGATCAAATAAATATTAAATTGATTAAATATGTTTCAAATTTTGAAGTCCTTCCAGTAAGCCATCTCAGTCATGTTATCTTGAATTCTTATAAAAATGATTTTGACAGTTACACAGTGGCGTGTTTCAGCTGTGTTCCTGTCCATGCTTGTTGAAAGATATTCCACATACTTTCCTGATAATTGTTCAACACACTTCACATTTACTCTGTGTTTGCTGAGAGACAGTAACAGTCGGACGCATGTTTACAGTTATCATCGCATTCGTACACGTGGGTGGTATCTTTTTCATTATGTGAATTTGGCAGCAGTGTGCTGCTCTGTAATTGGAGGCAACAGAGCCCAAGAAGGGTCTTCAGTGTTCCAACAAGATGATGGACTTACTCAACCCCCACACTCCTGTCAGCTTTTAACTGAGCTGGCATTCTGCCAGTATGACTGCATAGTCTTGACAGTTGGACCAGGTTTCACACACTGATAAAATACAGCCGGTGTGAAGAGTAATATCCTTTACCCACAGCCGTGCTTCTACTTACTGGATGTGTGATGAAGTTTTTGTCTGGAATTACAAAATGAAATCCAATTAGTTTTTAAAGAATCTGTGTTATCTATTACTATTGGTTGTTGTTGTTGATGTCTTTTCAGACAGTCTAGTGTTCTTGTGCAGTGTGTTCGAATAACACTGTCTAAACAGCAAGTAAAACCGCAGTCAATGAAGACAAAGTTGATGTAAGTTCGATCATTTACTTTCACATTTATCAAAGACACCCATCCATCCATTTTCTTCACCGCTCATCCTCACTAGAGTCGCGGGCATGATGGTGAAAATTGAAAAATAACAGAACACAAAATAGTAAGTCTCTTCACATACTTTTCATGCATAAATGTACATTATTCTATGCACAGCAAAGGTAATAAATAATCAGCCTGCTTTTTAGCATTTAATCAATACCGCAAATATCCAACAGAGGGTGATATTCGACGGTACCTCAAATATATATAGTACGTATATATGTGTATGTCCATCCAGCCATCCATTTTCTGAGCTACTTCTCCTCACAAGGGTCGCGAGCGTGCTGGAGCCTATCCCAGCTATCATCGGGCAGGAGGCGGGCTACATCCTGAACTGGTCGCCAGCCAATCGCAGGGCACATATAAACAAACAACTATTCGCATTCACACCTGCGGGCAATTTAGAATCTTCAATTAACCTACCATGCATGTTTTTGGGATGCGGGGAGGAACCCAGTATCGTAAATGTCAAACTGAGCAGTATATGAACAGTTGACGAATCAATAAGTCAATAAAAAACAAACAACAAAGAAAAGCTCAAAATTACGTTGGGAGAAATATGTGAATATCCATTCTAAATATTTCTGGAAGTGAACATTTTCTATTTTGAAAAGTAACATTGTAAACCGTTGTTGTCGATAAAGTTTTGAAAAGCGCCCTTCCCACCACCAGCGTCTCCGCTCCACCTGAGCTGACTAGATTGAGGAAGTACGCACAATATTGCAACGTTCAACTATTAAGAGTTTTCTCAAAGAGCTTTGATTCTTGACCCTTACCAGAGGAAGGGTGTCAACTTTGAAGGATTAAAAACGTTAACTCGACGAGTTTTGGCCAGGTTTTTCCCCCTTGGAGAAACCCTTTAGATTCAGACACGAATCTCGGTGATTCCTCGGACCGCTACCAGGACTACTTGCGATTCCATCTTCACTGTAAACTTGTTGCTACACCGAGGTCGCGGTAGGAATTGGAATTTTTCTCTATTTGGATTTGTGGAACTTTGAAAGTGCAACTCAACACACATTGCTTGGGGACTTTTACGATTTTTGTCAAAGAAATGACAGCATTTGAAAGCATTGTTCTTTGAATGCTTTGTAATTCCTATTGTCTTTGAATTGAATTTTGATATTGTTGTTAACTTTAAAGGGACATTTTGTATGGTCGACTCGAAGTGTCACGACAGATTTCGCAGTGTGATTTTGGTTGATTTCATAAACCTACAATTGTGCTTGAACCAGAAAATTAAGCAAATAATAGGTTTATCATTATATATATTTACATTTATTTATATATATATATATATATATATATATATAAAATTAGACTAAATGACCGGTCAATAAAATAAAACAGAAATAAAATAGGAAAAAGTGATTGAACTTAAAAACTTTTGTCTCACGCCTTAAGTCAACAACAAGGTGTAATATAACAGGAAAGGTTTTTTAAGGTGCATATGCCAAATGATGTACCCAAAATTATGTTAACTGTCATTTTATCTTGTTTGTTGTTATAAGTAAACTGCCGGCTCAATGTTCAATCTGCTTCGACTCTGGTACTTTCTTTGCTAGTCTTACCATTTATCGAATCTAGAACTAGTCCAGTAGCTTATCTCCCTCTGCCTAACAGCACAGGTGCTACACTAGCGTATGTTTTACCATGCCTGCACCCAATAATACGGTGCGCTTTATGTATTTTTTAAATACAGAAATAGACCCCGTAACTGAGACTGCGCCTTTTAATACGGTGCGCCCTGTGGTCGTGAAAATGCGGTAATCTGCTGGTCTGTGAGCAGACCCAGATCTTCAACTTGAAGGTTTCTGCGTGAAACAGTCCACTTCTGTCTGTGTTGCAGGGAAGGTAAGTACTCATGACTCCAACAACTCCAAAACCAGTCCGCAAAGGGCTGGACTTGTCTCTGTTTAAATAAAGGTCCTTATACGTGAAATCTCCGGGTGCTGGGGAAGCCCCTGAATTTTGTGTGAGCAGCATTGACGGTGACAGAATGAAGGGTTGTTGTGGATCAGCAGATACAGAAAGGAGTGATTGTGCATTTATTATAGCAGTGACCTCAGTCAACAATGTGCAAAGAACCTCATGGGTTATGTGAGTTTTTTGCTGTATCAACACTGAGTCCAGGATTTTTCTGGGAATTCGAATCATGCATTCCCAAAAGCCTCCCATGTGAGAATTGTAGGATTGTCACTATCGAATCTTTTAGAATCAATCATCCTATAGATATTTGGTTGACTAACCGAGTAATCGCCCACCCTCCTCCACTAATAATGGGGGAATTGGATGTATCCAACACCCTCACCCCACCCCACCCCATGGCGAGATGCAAAAACTAGAGGGAATTAAAAAAAAATAAAATAAAATCTGTGAATCCTCGGGCTGTTTGTATCGCATGCCCACCAAGATTGCACCACAGGTGGGTATAAGTGAGCCGACAGCCCACTATAAAAACAATACATCCATCACTCTGTAGTCCACAAAGAGCGCATCTCTGATGGTGATGTTATTCTTGCATTTGAACACAAATCAGTTTCTGTTTACACCTTCTCCCATCAAAAAGTATGTTCCAACTAATGCTAGGGTAACAGTACGTTGCTTTTTACGGTGATAGTTATGAATAACTTAAGTCTGCTTTTTTTTTTTTTTTTTTTTTCCCCCAGCCCTGGAAGCATGAGGTGTATTGAATATCCAGGTGCATTGCTATGATATGAAGATATGTTGCACTGTTTTGTCCATACCAAGCTCCTTGCGTGCTCCAGTAAAAGTAGTACCACAGTTTGAGTGGAGCTGTTTTGCAGTACCCTGATTGCGAAAAGACGTCTGAGGGCATTTATGCAGCTATTAGTGTCCATAGAGTCAATAACTTCGATGTGGACTGCTCTTGAACTGAGAGACATGAACATTACTGCCCACCGCTTACTTTCTGCCTGCCGTCCTCTAATACGTCTGGTTACGACAGGCCAAGGCCCAAAATCATAAAAGCCAATGTACGTAAAAGGAGGACTCGTTTTGAGACGTTCGGGTGGTAGGTTAGCCGTGCACTGCTCTTGAAACTTCCCTTGAAGCTTGCGACAGATTACGCGTTTGTGTAGGACTGAGTTGATCAGCGACCTGCCTTCTATGATCCAAAATCGTAAAAGGATGACCCTGGTGTTTCACTTGCTCATGGTGATGTTGAGTGAGCAGCAGAGAAACATGGCTGTCCTTTGGAAGGCTTACAGTGTTTGTGTATAGATGTGAGTTCAGAATGTCTTAGTCTGCCACCCACACAGATTACTTGGGGCAAAGGGCTGTCTCTTGGGACTGGCTTGTTAGCTCGCAAGGCTGACATCTCGCTTGCAAATGCTGCCTTTTGTGCTGCTTTTAGGGTAACATCCTTTGCTTGGACCATCTCATCTGCAGTGTGCAGTAAGTGACACCTATACCATTCTGTGCATTTACTTCTGTGCTTGGACACTTTATGGGATTTTGTCATGTGAATGAGGAAACCTTACTCCCCTCACTAAGGATATGAAGGTGGAAAAGCATTGAAATCGATCAGGGTTAAGTACTGAACCATCCAGATGAGTAGCACAAGTCTGTACGTGAAGTCTGATTTCATAATCATTATCAGGATCAGTGAGCTCAACCAGCTCACTGGACTGTATTGTCTTGGGCGATGTCTTGTACATGAATGATGGGCCAGTGAACCAAGATGTCTGTGTAAGGTGTTTTGGCAAATGTCTCTAATGTCAGCATGTAAGCTTTTCCATCTTATTTTCATTTTGTTTACCTGCAATGATTTTAGAACTAGTGCAGGGGTCACTATTGAGTGACCAACACAGTGTCAATACAGTGCCGACACAGTTTATGTCGTGTGTCTATACACTCCTTGAGGTATCATCATCCCATCACTAGTTCGTACCCTCACTTATGATCACGAGCTGTGGGTCGTGACCAAAAGAACAAGATCCCGGATACAAGTGGCCGAAATGAGTTTCCTCCGCAGGGTGTCCGGGCTCTCCCTTAGAGATAGCGTGAGAAGCTCGGTCATCCGGGAGGGGCTCAGAGTAGAACCGCTGCTCCTCCACATTGAGAGGAGCCAGATGAGGTAGCTGGGGCATCAGATCCGGATGCCTCCCTGGTGAGGGGTACCGGGCATGTCCCACCGGGAGGAGACCCCGGGGACGACCCAGGACACGCTGGAGAGACTGTGTCTCGCAGCTGGCCTCGGAACACCTCGGGATCCCCCCGGAAGAGCTGGATGAAGTGGCTGGGGAGAGGGAAGTCTGGGCGTCCCTGCTAAAGCTACTGCCCCCGCGACCCGACCTCTGATAAGCAGAAGAAAAGGGATGGATGAATGGTCTATAAATCACGGTTTAGGTCCTGAATAAATGAAAGAAACTCTAATGGAATATAAACTCAGTAGGGCTCTGAGATCTACAGACTAGTGATGGGATGATGATACCGCAAGGAGTGTATTGACACAACTAACTGTGTCGGCACTGTTTTGACACTGTGTTGGTCACTCAATAGTGACCCCTGCAGTAGTTCTAAAATCATTGCAGGTAAACAAATGAAAATAAGATGGAAAAGCTTACATGCTGCAAACCCAACATCAGCCTGTGAAATAATATTTAATCGCTAGTCCTTTACTTAAATTATGATCTCATCATTGTATAACTTAATTTACTCAATTTACACAGAATAGTTAACAATTAGCTTAAAACCTTGTTTGTGGAAATGCTAAAATTAGTTATGTAAAATATAGCAAATTTGTCTAATAAAATTCAGTTAAAATTTGTAACTTATGTCTGGAATTTTTTTAACTTAAGTGTTCAATCATACGAAATAAAAGACTAAAAATTGATTCATTTATGCATTTTTATTGAGTGTCTTTGCTCCAAGATGTTTTCTCCTGCCTTAGAAAAAACTCTTTCACAGGGTACAGATGAAGATGGTGAGCATAAAAATTTAAGTCTGAGTTGATAAGCTTCAGGAACTCCCTGAATCGATCATGTTGACCACAGCCTCATCCACTGCTTGCTTGTTAGGAACTGCAAGCCAAATGGAAATCTTTTGTTAAAACCTTATTAAAGGACTGTAATTTTTACAAACAATATTACAGAGTCACACAAAGCCTTTTGTGTGTAATAAACTATTTTTTAAAATAATTTTTTTTAATGAGAATTTCAACATACCTCGGGTACTCACACGAGTCACTGCCAATTCTTCGTTGCCATGCCGAGCTCTATAATGCCTCAGCATTGATGAAGTGCTCTTATTGACATAAGATAGCTCTGTGGAGCAGAGCAGAAACTTCACCTACAATAAAATAAAAAGTTAATGTATCTGAAAACAATTCAAACCTCTTACCAGAAAAGAGTACAAACATATTTAATTAAAAAACTAACAGTAAACAATGCCCAAAGATTTACCTTATTTGGCATCAGAAGATCAAAATTATTCCAGACTGGGGAAAACCTCTTGGAACAAGGTGAGGGCCAGCAAAAATCCAAAATCCAACAGCAAAACTCCATCCAACAAATCCGCAACATGTCGTTTGTCCAACAGTTTGTTTCCTTATAAACACAATTTTGCACGGAGCATCCAAACGACACACTTCCTGTATCGGTCACATGATTTCTTTCTTAAAGCGATACACGAACCAATATGGGGTTTCACTCTTGTGTGCTCGGCACAGTGCTGACGCACCAGTGTTGTTCATCCCATCACTACTACAGACTCAGGTCAAATAGTGGTGCACAGAGTCCAGAGCAAATGTGGTGAAGCAGCATTTAGCTGTATGCTGCACACAAATGAAATAAGTTGCCAACAGAAGTGACGTCAGCCTCAAGTGTGAATGTCTTTAAGTCCAGGCTAAAAACTCTTCTCTTTTCTTAGTCTTTTTAGAGCATTTCTATATGCTGTTTTAATGGTACTTTTTTTTCTTTGTTTTAAATGTTTATAAGGTGTTTTCTTATGTTTTAATCATGTAAAGCACATTACCTTGTGTATGAAATGTGGTATATACATTTAATTGCTTTAAAGCTGTATACTGGTTGAAGCATGGTCTGCTGGATTTTCCTCTGCACATAATTCCACTGTTCTGTCTTTGAGGATTGCCGTTTACGTTGAACTCTTAAGGACGTACGTGTAAAATCGTTTCCTGTCATTAAAAATGTATCCAAGCACCACTTTGCTGTCTGTATAAAACTGAATTAATCCAATTTGAGATCCAGCTCATTTTGGATGAGATCTGCCATCTCCACGGCAAGTACAGCAACGCAAACCTCAAACCTAGGGATTGTGGGCTCCGACTGGGGTGATAACTGGACCTTGCCCATTATAAATCCAACTTCGGTCTTCTAGTCTTCCTGGACTGCTTTAAGGTAAGCCACAGCACCACTAACCCTGTTTGAAGTATCTGAGAACACACAATTCTGTGTAAGCTGCCTTGGAGAGTGATGTGTTGGTGTACATGCGGGGGATGTGAAGATTTCTTGGAGATAATCCTTCCACAGCTCCCATTTCCTAAATTTGTCTTTTTGGAGGGGTGTGTCCCAGTCTGATGAGTCAGAAGTAAGCTCTCTGAGAAGGGCTCTCCCCTGTATTGGGACAGATGCCAGCATTCCCAGGGGATCAAAAACACAGTTGATGCAAGAGAGAACTCCACCTTTTGTGAATGGTTTGCTTGTGATTGATGCAAAGTAGGTGAGTGTGTCTGACATAATCTCCCAGAGCAAACCTAAACTCTGTTGTGTGGGTGCAGTGTCCCCATTTAGGTCTTAGCCCTTGATTACTGGGGGGGGGGGGGGGGGGGGGGAGACGAGAAGGCCTCAGTGACTTCCTTGGAATTTGACACAAACTTGTGCAAGCGAAGGTTTGACTCAGTGAGTGAAGACTGTGTCCGTTGGAGCAGGTTGATGGCTTCTGCTTCAGATGGTAAAGAGATCAAGCCATCATTCATGTAGAAGTGCCTTTCTACAAACTTGATTGTATCAGTTCCATCTTGATTTACACCTTCTCTGATGGCCTTTCGTAGCCCATAGATGGCCACAGCAGGAGCTGGTGTATTTCCAAACACGTGGACTTTCAACCAATACCCAATAACTGGCTTAGTGAGATCCTTGTCCTGACAAGAAATGGAGGAAGCTCCTATGGTTTTCCTGCACCAAAAAGCAATGGAAGATGTGCTAAATGTCTGCCATAATTGCGACCCTTTCCAGAAATGCAGAAAGAAACCAAGGAGAGAGTTGTTAAGGTCGGGGCCTGTGAGTAACACATCACTGAGGGAGATGCCAGTGTGCTGGGCGCTGGAGTCAAACAGCACTCTTATTTGATTGAGCTTTTGAGGGTGATATAACCCAAAGGATGGTAAATACCACCATTCCTCATGTTCCTTCAATGGTGGTGCCACCTCAGCATGACCGCTGGTGATGATCTTCTCCATGAGTACAACATACTGTGCCTGCATTTCAGGTTTCCTCTTGAGGGCCCGTTGAAGTGACATCAACCACTTGACCATTTGGTCCTTGTTGTTGGGCAGGCTGTGACGTGGTGCTTTGAATAGGAGTGGGGCAATTCAATTATTGGCTTCATGTCTCTGTAGATGTGTGTTTCCATGACCTTTAGAAAGAGGATGTCATCCATTGACAGTGCAGGTTTGTTGTCATGCTCTGTTTGGTTGACCACTGTCTGTCCCAGCATAATCTCTGGTGATGTGCCAGACTTTAGTGATGGGACGAACAACACTGGTGCACGAAATACAATTTAGAAGTGGAAATGTTCTAAAAAGCATGAGAAAAGAGAAGAGTTTTTAGCCTGGACTTAAAACGTTCACACTTGTGGCTGACGTCACTTCTGTTGGCAACTTATTTAATTTGTGTGCAGCATACAGCTAAATGCTGCTTCACTACATTTGCTCTGGACTCTGTGCACCACTATTTGACCTGAGTCTGTAGTAGTGATGGGATGAACAACACTGGTGTGTCAGCACTGTGCCGAGCACACAAGGGTGAAACCCCATATTGGTGCGTGTATCGCTTTAAGAAAGAAATCATGTGACCAATACAGGAAGTGTGTCGTTTGGATGCGCCGTGCAAAATTGTGTTTATAAGGAAACAAACTGTGTCGACATGTTGCGGATTTGTTGGATGGAGTTTTGCTGTTGGATTTGTGCTTGCCGTCACCTCGTTTCACTGACTTCATGGATCGTTCCAAGAAGTTTTTCCCAGTCTGGAATAATTTTGATCTTTTGATGCCAAATAAGGAAAATCTTTTTCTCCTTTGGGCATTGTTTACTGTTAGATTTTTAATTAAATATTTTTTTTACTCTTTTCTGGTAAGAGGTTTGAATTGTTTTCAGATAAATTAACTTTTTATTTTATTGTAGGTGAAGTGTCGGCTCTGCTCCCCAAAGCTATTTTGCATCAATAAGAGCACTTCATCAATGCTGGGGCATTATAGAGCTAGAGAAGAATTGGCAGATACTTGTGAGTACCCCAGGTATGTTGAAATTCTCACAACATTTTTTTTTTTCAAAAATAGTTTATTACACACAAAAGGCTTTGTGTGACTCCGTAATATTGTTTGTAAAAATTACAGTCCTTTTAATAAGCTTTTAACAAAAGATTTCCTTTTGGCTTCCTAACAAGCAAGCAGCGGATGAGGTTGTGGACAACATGATCATCAAAGACTGTCAGCCACTAACCACTGTTGAAAATGAGGGATTCATGGAGCTGTTCTGTGGTCCGACGAGTCCACATTTCAAATTGTTTTTGGAAATTGTGGACGTCGTGTCCTCCGGGCCAAAGAGGAAAAGAACCATCCGGACTGTTATGGACGCAAAGTTTAAAAGCCAGCATCTGTGATGGTATGTGGCTGTGTTAGTGCCAATGGCATGGGTAAATTACACATCTGTGAAGGTACCATTAATGCTGAAAGGTACATATGCTGCCATCCAAGCACATGTACTACATTGTACTACATTAAAATACAGTAACTTAGCAAGCCTGAGGGTTCATCGAACATGACATCATGTTGGTATCATCTATTTTTAGGTATCGACGTCTCCGTATTTAATTTCAGTTCAATGATTTATCCAGATGCCTTAAAACCTGAATAAATGTGTGAATTGCTGTTAAATATATTCTAGAAGTTATCATTTATTTGCTTAGCTTGCATTAGTATTATGGACGATTTTAGATGTCTCGCCTTCAAAAAGATGACTCAGGATCATCCGATGGAAGGGCGCCTGGACCAAGGACGTGATCGGATGTGGTCGGGGACGTGACAGGTGTTGGTCCAATGTTTTGTGTTGTGTCTTATTGTTTAGAACATTATGTCTGGGAAAAACCCTCCTATTTTCAAATAAATGCAGGAGCGACGGGAGAGATTGGTTAGAGCGTGTTGAGAGGCTGTGATCTGAACAATCTCCCATACGCCCTCCTCATGAGAAAAAGAAACCAGTGTCTTCATTCCTTTTGTGTCTATTTTTTATAATGTTGGGTAAGATAAATCCAACATTAAATTGGTCCTTCGAGCTGGATGTCAACACACCCGAGGATTCCAGTTGTGGAGCCGACTTCCAGTTAAGAGACCGTGGCCACGGCAAGTAAGACCCTTTACGGGACTGGTCTTCGTCCTCCTCAACTGGGATCTGAAGGTTGACGACAATCCACAGGGTTGAAGACGACTGGTGAGTTAAATTAAAAAATTTTTTTTTTTTTAGGAAAAAGGACGGCGGAGTCCGACATATTCCGCGAGGACGGCGGAGTCCTGTATGTACTTAAACCGTGTTTAATAAACCTTGTGTAATACTAGTCACTGGTAAGTAATGGAGGGACGGCGGGGTCCGACAAATTCCGCGAGGGCGGCGGAGTCCTGTACGTACTTAAATTCTGTGTTTAATGAATAAAGAAACTAGGAAAGTTTCGTGGCGTCGTAGTTAAATTCCGTATAGGACGGCGGAGTCCTCTAATGAGCCGTTGACAGACGTAGTTAAATTCCGTATGGGACGGCGGAGTCCTCTGACGAGCCAGTGTGAATGAAAACTGTTTGAATGAGAGTGTAAATGGGAAATGGGAAACCACTAGGTTTTTCATTCCATACCAAAACAGTGGGAAAGTAAACGGTGGACTTTTGTGGATGCAAAGGCAAGAATTCTCCACTCGAAAGAGTTGAAGTGAGAATTACCACAGAAAGTACATTTGAATCACCGTCCTACTGAAAAGAAAGTGTTCTACACTACCCTAGGTAGTATTACACTGAACCAAATTCAAATGGGGAAAGGAAGAAGTAAAATAAAAAACAGGAATACACTGCAGTGTAAAGGTTGGAGGTTCATTAAATTAAATTTAAAAGAAACAGGATCCTGATAAAATTTAATATTTAGAGCCGAACACGGCTTTAATGGTTGGTTAAATACACAAAAAATAGCCGCGTTGCAGGAATCAAATTATAAAAAAAATAAAAGACAAACCACCGTTAAATGTGGGAAAGGCCCTATTGTCTGCAGCCTTGCAGCTTATCACAAAAATAGAAGATAAAAAAGAATGTGATGAGCTGCAGTAATACAGAGAGCAGCATGCGTACCAAACCCACGCACATTGTTAAATTCATTAAGACCAGACGCTACTGTGTTTACAGTAGTGGACATAAGTAATGCATTCTTTTCAGTACCAATAGAAAATAACAGTCAATTTTGGTTTGCATTCACATTTGAGAAAAAAAAAATATATATACATTTACTAGATTACCGCAAGGTTACTGTGAAAGTCCAACTATTTATTCACAAGTTATGACAACACGCATGTCTTCTGGCATCTACAGATGGAGAGACATGCAAAGATTCATTGACCTTACTGCATCATCTAACAGAAGAGGGAAATAAAGTTAACAAAAATAAATTGCAATGATGTAAAAGACAAGTCAAATATCTAGGCCATAATTTAAGTATAGGAGGAAAGACTATATTAGAAGACAGGAAAGCTATCGTCTTAAAAAATCCTAAACCATAGACGAAGAAACATATAATAATCATTTTTAGGTCTGACAAATTATTGTAGACCATGGATTCCAAACTATGCAGAAATTGTTGCACCATTGTCAAAATTAATGTATGAAGACAACCTTAAAATGACATCTGTTTAATGGAGTACAGAGGCAGAAAAGGCCTTCTGTGACATTAAACAACATTTGGTGTCGAGTGCTGCGCTAGGCCTTCCAAATTTAATGATAAAACATTCATTCAAATGGTAGATTGTAAAAGCTATTGCATGACCTCCGTACTTACACAACAATACGGTGATAAGCTAAGACCAATAGCTTATTTTTCAACTAAATTGGACAACGTAACGTGTGCATTACCACATTGTGTCAGAGCATTTGTGGCAGCCTTGACGGCAGTAGAGAGCAGTTCACCCTTAAGGTCCCACATACAGTGTCTGCTCTCCTATTGCGAACCAATATGGTGTTTTTATCACCTGCAAGACATTTATCTTGCATTGCCATCTTGCTGTCACAACCACATTTGACTGTTGAGCGATGCACAACCTTAAATCCAGCCACACTAATACCCTTACTTGATGAAGGCACGCAGCATGATTATAGGGAATTGGCTGAACAAGCTGCTGAATTAGTAGCATTAACTGAGGCATGCAAACTAATGATAAATAAAGATGGTACAATCTATACTGATAGCCAATATGAGTATTCCACAACAAAAACGCAATTATTGGGAAAAACAAAGTGCAAAACTACAAAATGAAATTTACATTAGCACAGGGGAAAAAAAAAAAAAAAAAACTATTCAAATGGGATGCTATATTGAGCCATGCTGTGTCACATGTCTCAACCGGAGGGATGGTGGCACAGGTAGATTGACACTTTACAGGCCTAAATAAAAAATAGCAGAAAGAAACACGTGGGTTCATTTAACACACTGTAAAAGAGTCATTTCAGCTGAGTACTCAAATTGGGAAGGTGAGCAAAAGTCTGATAACGGAGGGGGAGCAGATTTGTAGATTCTGAAAACGCTTGCTGGTCAGTGAAGAAAAAAGACACCAACCCTTTTAGTGAGAACTCAGCAGAAAGGCACACCCACATTGGTTACGAGATTCGATAAGTTGTTACGTAGCAACTTTGGCTACTATGGTGTTGGTTTTGTTTTTGTGGTACATGGGACGTCCCACCCTCAATGATAAAACCCATTTTTAGATAGAAAATCACCTACCAACTGGACCAATATGACGAACCCAATAATAAAAATGTTTTAATCATTAACTCGTATCAAAAGGAGTACAGTTGATGATCAGAACTGTGGGCATGGCCTCCAAACGCGGCATAACGGTTTAATATTTTGTGCCCCCCAAAATCAAGCTGCTTTAATCCTAATTCCATATGCGGCTCTCCCCAATGATGCTCAAGAGAATGGGCAGAATTGGGGATTTGGATATGACTGGTATGCAACTATAGGCTTTGAATGGGAACACCTTATTGGTGAAACAGGTTATGATTGGTCCAGTTGGTCAAAAAGAACATAGAAGTTTAACCTAAGCAAAACGGCCCATAGTTTAATATTGAAATACAAATCAAGTCACCCAATGTGTTTGATAGTGAACTTGTGGGCCTATTCTGGTGGAAACGAGCCCCACTTCCAAGTAGTATTGTGTTATAGGAACCGTGTTAAACCAAACATGCCATTGAAAACTTCAAAGAAAGGTGGACAAATTTTAATGGTTAACAACATAACTACTGATGATTGGTTCCTTGTTGTCACAGGAGTTTCAGGACAAAATAACAATTGGTTACTATTGATGGAACAAGCAGCAAATGTAGCGAGAAAAGATTGTGTTGTTTGCATGGGTCCCAGGCCTTTGTTGCGCATAGTTCCGGCATAATTATCACAAGATTGTATTATTCCATTTGCACACTGATTGAGGAGCATCTGCAACATTTGCACACCCATTGTCCCAGATTATCGCACTACTCGTCACTTTAAACCGCATACACTCCTTGAAGTCTCAGCGCCCTTTGCACAATGGTCATTGTACCGGACTATTGCGATATTAGTCATTCGAACTGCTCTAAGTGCTAGAGGACTCTGCATATTTTTGCACAATTGTTTTTTGTCAATGTCTTTATGTCTCCAAAGTGTTCTGTAAATTGATTGTCTGTTGTACTAGAGCGGCTCAGAAAATGGATGGATGGATGGATGTTTGATAGATTACCTAAAGATATAGCTGGATTGTGCGTTATTATCACTTTGATATTGCATGTGTCAGTATACCCTATGCCTGTTCAAGATTTAATGGAAAGGGCACCAATGTTTTTGTCCAATCTAAAACATAGACAAAAAAGAGATTTATCCTGGCAGAGGCAAAATTATCCAACATAAAACATACATCGACGCCATAGGTGTTCCTTGTGGGGTTCCTAATCAATACAAATTAGCTGCAGGAGGATTTGAATACTTCATATGCTGTTGGTGTACGATTAATAAAAATGTTGATGGGATAAACTATATCCACTTCAATGTACAGAGATTAGGAAATTGGACTCAGAGTGGGTTGGAAGCTGTGCACGAGCAGCTCAAGGACGTTCCAAAGACCGCATAGCTGTCGACATGCTCCTCGCAAGAGAGGGAGGTGTTTGCAGTATGTTTGGAGAACAAACAATACTGCTTCAGATGGCAGCTTGACCAGAGCCATCGATGGTCTACGGACCCTCAATCAACACTCCTTGTGGAACAGCTGAATGGACGTTTTTGGTAAATATAAAACCCTAATTTCACCAATATTGATATCAATTGCTGTTTTTGCAGCCATTCTGACATTGTGTGGATGTTGTTGTATCCCATGCATTCGGGCATTAATCAGTAGATTAATCACCACAGCCATAACCCCCATGGAGAACCGTATGGAGCTGATGTATCCATTACTGTATGATGATAATGATGATTTTGCTTTAACTGATTTGTTTCCTGATCCAGGTGATTCTTCTTCTTCTTTTCCTTTCGGCTTGTCCCGTTAGGGGTCGCCACAGCGCGTCATCCTTTTCCATGAGAGTCTATCTCCTGCATCCTCCTCTCGAACACCAACTGCCATCATGTCTTCCCTCACGACATCCATCAACCTTCTCTTTGGTCTTCCTCTAGCTCTCTTGCCTGGCAGCTCCATCGTCATCATCCTTCTACCAATATACTCACTCTCTCTCCTCTGGACGTGTCCAAACCATTGAAGTCTGCTCTCTCTAACTTTGTCTCCAAAACATCGAACCTTGGCTGTCCCTCTGATGAGCTCATTTCTAATTTTATCCAACCTGGTCACTCCGAGAGCGAACCTCAACATCTTCATTTCCGCCACCTCCAGCTCTGCTTCCTGTTTTCTCTTCAGTGCCACTGTCTCTAATCCATACATCATGGCTGGCCTCACCACTGTTTTATAAACTTTGCCCTTCATCCTAGCAGAGACTCTTCTGTCACATAACACACCTGACACCTTCCTCCACCCGTTCCAACCTGCTTGGACCCGTTTCTTCACTTCCTGACCACACTCACCATTGCTCTGGACGGTTGACCCCAAGTATTTAAAGTCCTCTACCCTTGCCATCTCTTCTCCCTGTAGCCTCATTCTTCCCCCACCACCCCTCTCATTCATGCACATATATTCTGTTTTACTTCGGCTAATCTTCATTCCTCTTCTTTCCAGTGCATGCCTCCATCTTTCTAACTGTTCCTCCAGCTGCTCCCTGCTTTCACTGCAGATCACAATGTCATCTGCAAACATCATGGTCCACGGGGATTCCAGTCTAACCTCATCTGTCAGCCTATCCATCACCACTGCAAAAAGGAAGGGGCTCAGGGCTGATCCCTGATGCAGTCCCACGTCCACCTTAAATTCTTCTGTCACACCGACAGCACACCTCACCGCTGTTCTGCTGCCCTCGTACATGTCCTGTATTATTCTAACATACTTCTCTGCCGCTCCAGACTTCCGCATGCAGTACCACAGTTCCTCTCTGGGTACTCTGTCATAGGCTTTCTCTAGATCTACAAAGACACAATGTAGCTCCTTCTGACCTTCTCTGTACTTTTCCATCAACATCCTCAAGGCAAATAATGCATCTGTGGTACTCTTTCTAGGCATGAAACCATACTGTTGCTCGCAAATACTCACTTCTGTCCTGAGTCTAGCCTCCACTACTCTTTCCCATAACTTCATTGTGTGGCTCATCAACTTTATTCCTCTATAGTTGCCACAGCTCTGCACATCACCTTTGTTCTTAAAAATGGGCACCAGTACACTTTTCCTCCATTCCTCAGGCATCTTCTCACGCACTAGAATTCTATTGAACAAGCTGGTCAAAAACTCCACAGCCACCTCTCCTAGATGCTTCCATACCTCCACAGGAATGTCATCAGGACCAACTGCCTTTCCATTTTTCATTCTCTTTAATGCCTTTCTAACTTCCCCCTTACTAATCATTGCCACTTCCTGGTCCACCACACTTGCCTCTTCTACTCTCCCTTCTCTATCATTTTCCTCATTCATCAACTCCTCGAAGTATTCTTTCCATCTACCTAGCACACTGCTGGCACCAGTCAACATATTTCCATCTCTATCCTTAATCACCCTAACCTGCTGCACATCCTTCCCATCTCTATCCCTCTGTCTGGCCAGCCTGTATAGATCCTTTTCTCCTTCTTTAGTGTCCAACCTGCCATACATGTCATCATATGCCTCTTGTTTTGCCTTTGCCACCTCTACCTTTGCCCTGTGTCGCATCTCAATGTATTCCTTTCGCCTCTCCTCTGTCCTCTCAGTGTCCCACTTCTTCTTAGCTAACCGTTTTCCTTGTATGATTTCCTGTACTGTGAGGTTCCACCACCAAGTCTCCTTCTCTCCTTTCCTGCCAGAAGATACACCAAGTACTCTCCTGCCTGCTTCTCTGATCACCTTGGCTGCAGTGGTCCAGTCTTCTGGAAGCTCTTCCCGTCCACCGAGAGCCTGTATCACCTCTTCCCGAAAAGCTGCACAACACTCGTCCTGTCTCAGCTTCCACCACATGGTTCTCTTCTCTGCCTTTGTCTTCCTAATTTTCCTCCCCACCATCAGAGTCATCTTACACACCACCATCCTATGCTGTCTAGCCACACTCTCCCCTACCACTACCTTACAGTTGGTAACCTCCTTCAGATTACATCGTCTGCACAAGATGTAATCCACCTGTGTGCTTCTACCTCCGCTCTTGTAAGTCACCCTATGTTCGTGCCTCTTCTGGAAAAAAGTGTTCACGACAGCCATTTGCATCCTTGTTGCAAAGTCTACCACCATCTGTCCCTCCAAGTTCGTTTCCTGGATGCCGTACTTACCCATCACTTCTTCATCACCCCTATTACCTTCACCAACATGTCCATTACAATCTGCACCAATTACGACTCTCTCTCTGTCTGGGATGCTCAGAACTACATCATCTAGCTCCTTCCAGAATTTCTCTTTCACCTCTAGGTCACATCCTACCTGTGGGGCATAGCCACTAATCACATTACACATAACACCCTCAATTTCAAATTTCAGCCTCATCACTCGATCTGATACTCTTTTCACCTCCAAGACATTCTTAGCCAACTCTTCTTTTAAAATAACCCCGACTCCATTTCTCTTCCCATCTACACCATGGTAAAATAATTTAAACCCTGCCCCTAAACTTCTAGCCTTACTGCCTTTCCACCTGGTCTCCTGGACACACAATATATCAACCTTTCTCCGAATCATCATGTCAACCAACTCCCGAGATTTTCCTGTCATAGTCCCAACATTCAAAGTCACCACATTCAGTTCTAGGCTCTGTGTTTTCCTCTTATCTTTCTGCCGAAGAACCCGCTTTCCACCTCTTCTTCTTCTTCTTCTTTGACTTCGACTTCCAGGTGATTACGATGTTTAAACTACAACATTCATGTATGACAAGTGTAAATGTATTTGTTTCATAAAAATGATTCTACAGTTAAAAATCGAAATGAAGTGACTGTAAGATGATATGAGAATTTGTGCAAATACATGATAAACAGGAGGGAAATGTTAAATATATTCTAGAAGTTATCATTTATTTGCTTAGCTTGCATTAGTATTATGGACGATTTTAGATGTCTCGCCTTCAAAAAGATGACTCAGCATCATCCGATGGAAGGGCGGCTGGACCAAGGACGTGATCGGATGTGATCGGGGATGTGACAGGTGTTGGTCCAATGTTTTGTGTTGTGTCTTATTGTTTAGAACATTATGTCTGGGAAAAACCCTCCTATTTTCAAATAAATGCAGGAGCGACGGGGGAGATTGGTTAGAGCGTGTTGAGAGGCTGTGATCTGAACAATCTCCCATACGCCCTCCTCATGAGAAAAAGAAACCAGTGTCTTCATTCCTTTTGTGTCTATTTTTTATAATGTTGGGTAAGATAAATCCAACAATTGCTAAACCAATGAAACTGACCCAATTAAAAGTTGGCAATATATAGTCTAAATGTGAGAAACTATTATTCATTTAGGTAAACTGCTTTACAGTACCTTACATCGAGTTCACGTTTCCAGTGGGTGGCGGTGGCACATTTGAAATTGAAGCATAGAAGAATGACTTTCCCAGCATGCCTAGCTGCATTTCCAAATAGTTACAGCTAATCACGCGTTTCATCGTGAGTGTTAGTTCATGTTTGCGCTTCACCCTGTGTAACAATAGTGTATGTTTGTGTTTTACTTGTCACGCATCATTTGACGGTACCCTCACTTAAGTTGGTGTTCAGTTTAGTGGGGGCTTCTCGTTAGCGTTTAAATATAAATAATTCTGTTGGCTGTCGTTGGCTCAGTCAATGAGCTCCATCTTCAAGCACCAGTCCTTGTGACTCAACATGACTTTTGGATCATACATTTACATGAAATGGTGCATACGAGTTAATGGAGGGGGAAAAAAACTGAACATCTAGTTTAACGCATTGGTTTTATGTATTTCAATTACGCAAATACTGTACATACATACCAAACTATATGAAATATGTAAACGAGACTGCCAAGTACGGTTCCGTACTCCTACATTTTTAACATGAACCCATGGTTTGTGAAGTATCAGTAAACTAGCATTGTCGGGTCTGATGAGTGACAAGAGTTTATTGAAAACAGTTGTACCTAGCTACTTAGCCATCCATCCAAATAGTCTTACGTAAAGGATTTTTCGTCTCATCCTTTCATGAGGGGGTTGCAAGATAATGTGTGGTGAAATGCTCTCTCTCATGCGCTTTAGAGGAATGTGGTCTGGATCGTGGGAGTGGACAGAGAGTCTGCTTTGGACTGATACCACACACATATTTATGTGTTTTTGTTGAGGGTGATATGTGGGCAATTGCAGGGCAGGGAGGAAGAAGTGTCAATATATATATATATATATATATATGAAGCTGGATAAAATGTGGTTTAGTATAATAGTTTCATACGCAGGAAATTTCCAATGTAAAACAATATATATACTAAAATGATCTCCCACGTTCCTGACTTAGATGTCAATGACTTTATTTCTTTGGATCTTGTCATTTTATTGAAGCTTTTGTCAGACTGGTTCTAATGAAGTGATTTCTTGAACAAGTCTGTAGGTAATCAGGTGTGGGTTTGGTCAGAGAAATTGACTTCAGGTATGACAAACCACAGTTAATTCATGATTTAGCAAGTACCAAGTACTATGAGCAATAAAGTAAAGCAAAGTAGTCTAAAACACTAGAATCAAACAAGATAAAAGTAGATAAAGCCAAACCAGTACAAAGAATATGTCTGTTTAAAAAGATGCGTTTTGAGTCATCCTAATGTCAGGTGTTTGCCTGTGTATCTCCTATCGCGAAGTTGGGAGTCTGCAGTGAATAACAAACTTGAGTTCGGTGCGCTGTTTTCATAAACAAGGTTTTCTTCTCATGATAAAAAAGAAGAAAATACTACATCGCCTCTGTACATTTCTCTTCATTATCAGATTAATGTGGATTATTCTTGCATCGTTACACTCACAGAAATATTTAGTCCTCATTCTTAAGATTTATTGTATTGTATTATGTATTGAGGTGGCAGATAACATTTTCATCTATTTGATAACATTTTCATCCATTTGAATTCAAATTCAAAAAATGTGTGTGTTTTTATCACGGGTTTATTGTTGTAGTTTGCACTGAATCATACTGACGCTGGAGAAATTGTACAGGTTCACCTGATGTTTCGGTGGATCACTTTACTTTCAGTTTATTATCATTATTATTATGACTCCACCCGTATTTATATGCGAAACTCCAAGCTTCTATACAACAAAAGAGGTATCTGTACTTCATGTCAAACATAAAAACACACAACAAGCAACCTGTTGTTGAATTGTTCTAATTAGTCGGATGTCTGTGTGCAGGAGAGGTTGGACCGGAGGCGGATTGAGTACTCCCTATTTGTATTGTTGTAATATTTTATAGTTTGATGGCAATGAGAATGTTGCCTTTAAAATAATACACAAATGTTGATTTTAGTGAGGGATGTTTAATGGCTAGTTAGGTTTTCTGTGATGAGATGGATCAATCCCTTCTTTATAAGCAGCGAAAATAGTGTTTTTTGAAAGTTGAGGTGAAAAAAAAACTTTGTTGAGTAATAAACATATCGTATACATAATATTATTAATAATAAATACACAGATTTTCAAATGTTAAGAGTTGAAAAATTTGAAAATGTCATCAACAACTCAGGATTTGTAAGAAATACAGAAGACATGTTTTTGCAATTACCAATTGTCAATTGTAAAATACTGATTTTAAAAACTGAGGTGGGAAAGAAAGTCAAAAACCCTGAAACCTTCAATATTGGTATGTTAGTAAGTCAACACATACATAACCTTGCCTTTAATATGACCACGTGACACATTATCCTACTTCTTTCATTCCAATTCAAGCACAGTGGTACGATCTGACCATCTGAATTGTTTTCTTGGCTTGAGAGAACATTTTCTCACTTGTCTGAGCGTGATGAAATAAAGCTCATTATACAGTCAAAACCGGATTTCAAGTTAAATTCCAGTAGTATGAATGCAATGGTTGGAGTCGATTGCTCTTCAAGTGGTACAATTTAGAGCTCCATCAAAATATTCTGGAATAGTATACCTCTCAAAGCTTTACAATAAGGTCCAACCATCATCATCCTGTGGTGACATCAACAAATCCTGCAAGAATCTGACTTAGGAATAACTTTCAATTTATTTGTCTTTTTTTCTGAATTATTATCCCAAAACAGAAGGGATGACACTGAGGACAAAGTGGAAAATTGCGATTATAACCATGGAAGCAGGAATAGAACTTATGAAAGCATTAGAAGCTGGTACTACCCGTCCTGCCTGCTCAGTACAATATGCTTCCGTTGACCTCAATAAAGATGACGACTGATGTGGCAAAGTAAGTTGTGTTGCTGAAGAGACTAACTTCCCAGGCATACAGAGAAATCCTGCCGCTGCAATTGTCTGCCAAGTGTCATCAAAGTTAAGGGTGAGTACAAAATGTGTTGTTTTGTAAGTTTAGTCAAGACAAATCCTGTTCCAAAGCATCCCACATCAATCTAAATTGTTGTTTTACCAGTGGTTTAACTTATTTTTACACTTGTATGGCAGTTAAAAATGGTAAAAGGTGTCAAGTAGGAAGGCTTTCAGTAAGTGTTCTTGACGCCTTTGACACACATCATTGATGGGTGAGTAATTTCCTTTTATTTTTGTTAGCAGTTAAAAATAATACACTTGTATGGTTGTTGCAAAAATTTTCAATGTTTTTGTTGTTTTTTCCCCATTTCCACTATTTGTTATGGGGAGAAAATGTTCATAAATGTAAACACCTTGAAGGATAACCAGCTTCCCAAATTCAGTTTGTTTGGCTTTAATTCAAATTAGAACGATTTTAACTACATTTTTTAGATTTTTTTTTTTCATCAGTAATACAGTTTGGAATATTGAAACGGTGTTGTGAAAACTGGTTTCTTTGTAGTTGGCAATGTTGCCATCAGTTTTTAAAGCTTTTTGCGCTATAAGTTAAGGATGTGTTTAAATGGAAGAGGGGGAAAAAAAACAAGACTAATAAAACCAAGTCTTAACCCCTAAAAGTGCTGTGAACTGACACATGCGCGTGCACACACACACACACACACGTGGCGTCATTTTGTTTTTATCGGATGTGACAGCGGGCCGAGAGGTGATGTCAGAGGTCATCCATCAAATTTTTTGACATAAACCCAATATTAATACTCTCTTACGTCGCATCTCTATATTTTCCATTCGCCTCTCCTCGGTCCTCTCAGTGTCCCACTTCTTCTTCGCTAACCTTTTTCCTTGTATGATTTCCTGTACTGTGAGGTTCCACCACCAAGTCTCCTTCTCTCCTTTCCTGCCAGAAGATACACCAAGTTACTCTCCTGCCTGCCTCTCTGATCACCTTGGCTGCAGTGGTCCAGTCTTCTGGAAGCTCCTCCTGTCCACCGAGACACTGTCTAAGCTCTTCCCGAAAAGCCGCGCAGCACTCTTCCTTTCTCAGCTTGCACCACATGGCTCTCTGCTCTGCCTTTGTCTTCTTAATCTTCCTCCCCACCACCAGAGTCATCTTACACACCACCATCCTATGCTGTCTAGCCACACTCTCCCCTACCACTACCTTACAGTCGGTAACCTCCTTCAGATTACATCGTCTGCACAAAATGTAATCCACCTGCGTGCTTCTACCTCCGCTCTTGTAGGTCAACCTATGTTCCTGCTTCTTCTGGAAGAAAGTGTTCACTACAGCCCTTTCCATCCTTTTTGCAAATTAGCATTTTATGCTGATCGGCTTCAATGACGTCATCGATCGGCTCCGCAAAAGACATTTACTCCGCGTCTCCGTCATGTACAGTATATTTGAATCCAAACACTATTTTTTTAGTTTTGTCGCGTCTTTTGACATACTACTGTAAATATCTGACAGCCACTAACGTTATTTAAAAAAAAAAAAAAAAAAAAATCGTGTCAGTGGTGGGACAGACCATAATGCGTAACCATAATCAGACAAATTTGGTCTTTCACGATTGCCCTATGTCAGACTACTGCAATCAAATCTTCGCATCCCATCTTTTACGATCACTGGGCTCTTTTACGATCTTGTCAACTCAAACGCGACCGGATACACTCATCACCATGACGACTGCATCGCAAAATGGGGGAAAACGTGTGTTGGTGGTCACCGGTGCTTGGGAGATTACGTTCATTTAAGGATTGCTTGAGGTATGTTCATGTACTTTTAATACGGCTCGCAAGCAGGCAACAAAGCTTTATATAGCCTAGCTAGCTAGTGCTAGCACTAAAGGCCTCTTTATAATCCCGAGGTCAAGCGGCCGACAACGCCCGCATTGCATCACGTGACCGTCGAATTGCCCCGCGCGGCCCCTCTGCGTAGCTTGACAAGCGCACACGGCAAAACTAGTTGTCGAACGCCGCGGAGATAATCTCTCGTGATTGGTCTGTTTTAGTCACGTGCTGTGATGACGTACTCCGCGTGCACCTTGGTTCCACATAGCACCTACGCTGCCACCTTCTTGATCGATTTTGAAGCATAATTACACGCATCATCTGGTCATCTAGATCCATTTGTTCTAGCAGACTCACCGTTGTTGTTCCTTTGTTCTTTGTTACGGAAAGGAAAGTAAAAACGGCTACCGAAAATGGCCACAAAATGCAGAAGAAACTCCACCCTGTGGCGTCCAAGCCAATACCAGCCGTAGCGACACCCCCGACTTGGAGGAAAACTGCAGCACACTTTCAAAACAGCGTGTGTGGGTTGCCCTCGAGTATAAAGACAAACTGTGTGTGGGATAGCCAGCGCGAGAGCATAAAGAAGGCTTAACTGTTGTAAGCGAACATGCTCTAAGGTTTCGGTGTGGGTGAAGTAATTTAATTACAATAAAGTAATTAAATTACAGTCAGTTGGCACCCATTAGTTCTGTCATGTTGTAATGTTGGTTTGACCTGAAAATAAAATACATGATCTGACTAGAGCAGTGGTTTCCAACCTTTATGGAGCCAAGGCACACATTTTACAATTGGAAAATGTCACGGCGAAAAACGTCACAAAAAGTAGATACACAGTAATTATTGTATGTACTTCCTCCCATCAAATAGAAGAGCATGTATTTGTTCTGTCTGTCACTATGCCTCACTGGCATAAATAGATACATCATTTCTTGTAAAGGAATAATTTTTGGAGCAGTTAAGTCAAATTTGATCATTTCCCACATCACACCTGAAGATCGCTCATGGCACACTAATGCGCCACAGCACACTGGTTGGGAGTCACGGACTAGAGAATACTTTTGAAGATACTCAGAATACAGTACACAAGTATATACAGTAAATGAACAAGTCATTTAAATAGACACATTGCTCCATCTTTTGATCGGATCGGTGATCGGTTATCGTTTTCTTTTTTTTTTTAAACTCGCTGATCGGCCCAAAAAATCCTGATTGTGTAAAACCTAATTCAAAGCACTTCACTGAGGACCTGCAGTCTTTGGAATCGTGTGAAATAGAAGAACAATATTTGAAACATATTCCTTTCTCCTTCAGAAGGGCCTTTCAATCATCCAAAGGTTTGTTTCAAAATGTTCTACATTGCCTAAAAGGACGTGGTTTATTGTGTCATGGGCAGCTATTGTTAGGGTCATTACTGGGTGTAGAAACATCAGTTTTGTGCACTGTGATGGGTCGGTTAGGGTTGAAACTCCTTGCAATGGGTTCGTCATGTTGCGTTGTGGTAATATCGCTCTGATGAGTGAAGCTAGGGTCATTTCATTTCTTTGCCACGTAACACACACAGTCACAGAAGTAATGGAAGGGAGGTAAGCGACAATCATTTTCCTCTTCATACCATGACCCAGAGAACGTCCGCTTCTCTTGAAGCTCATAAGGAAACTTGTCCACAATTGGTCCAGAGACTTGTCCAACTATGTCAGGCTTGATGAGGTAGCCATCTTCTTCAACTCCCTGGATTTACATGAACAAATTCACATAATTTCAAGTTATCGTTGGCTGTAATCCTAGAAAACGATCCAACCTTTGAAAAATTGATTTTCCGATGAGTTCAAAGGATGCATAGCATTCTCGTAGTCTTTCCCATGCTTTGTGTAATGCCAGCCTGGGGTTGTTTACATGTACAGAGCGTATATGTCTCATGTCTTCCCCACTCTATTTTCCAAGCCACTTTTGTCATGAGGTCCAGTTCTTCAGTTGCTGTCAGAAGAACTTCAGCAGCAGCAGTAGTTAATGAGGACTGCCATGCGCAATAATCTTCAGGCTTATCGTCAAATTGGTACACTCCTGAAGTGATGAGGTCTGAAGTGATGGGCCAAGAATTGAACTGCAGGTGGCGTGCTTGTTTGAGGATTATGTACAGGGGCTTACGGTGGTGCAGGTATGTCTTTAATGGAATTTGTTGATTTGGCCTCTAAGTTTGTCTCAACTTTAAATGGCTTAGTTGAGTTTGGTGGGGGTAGATGAGATTCATTATCACTTTTAAAGTTCGTGCCAACAATGGGTCGTAAATCTGATATATCTTGAGGCGAATGCCATGTCTTGAAGCTGGCTTGTGTTTGTACAAGAATTGACGTTTTCACTGATGGCCCCGTAAAGCTGGTGAAGTAAATTGATTCTAAAGGTTAATCTAAAATTTAATGTATTCACTGGTGCCTTCCAGTCGGACCCCTTCTGATCCAGATTTTTTTTGTCTTCAATTACAGAATGAATGTCTGCAACATCTTTCAGCACTTGTTTTTCTGCCATGGCTGCATCGGCTTCTCGACGTAGTGGTAGTACTTTCAACTCTGCGTCAATCCTTGTTTCTTGATTCTGAGCATGCCCTTGGAATTCTTTCTGCTAAAACAGACCTCGTCCTATTACAAGAAACTCACCTTACTGAGTCAGAAGAAAAATGTCTCATTGACTCTTAATTTCACTCAGGCTATCTCGGCCTTTTATAACTGCAGACAAAGAGGAGTCTCAATACGAGTCCATAAAAGACTACTTTTTTACAATAAATAGTACAGTAGCAGATCCAGAAGGCCGATATATAATTATACAGGCTACAATATATAACAAGCTTTACACAATCGTCACTGTATACGCTCCAAATAAAGATGATCCAGCCTTTTTTTCCACATGCTCTTTTCACACTTAAACCTGTCAGTCAATCTTACAATTATCATGGGAGGTGATTTTAACCTGACGCTAAATCCCCTAATAGATCGCCCCAATATACTAGAGCAGTATATGGACGACTTTGATCTTGTTGACATATGGAGGCTGAAAAACCATACAAAAAGAGAATACCCATTTTTCTCATCGGTTCACCATTCTTTCTCAAGAATAGATTTTTTTTTCTTTCAAACAATTAGGCAGCTCAAAGAATTTCCCCCAAAATACATCCAGTCATCATCAGTGAACATGCACCAATTTCTCTCAATCTAAAAGTTGAAGCAAGTTTGGGAACCCCACCAACATGGCGTTTCAACACGTCCCTATTTTGATTCTTTCGTGAGGAAGGAATGGGATGAGTTTTTGAAATTCAACAACTCCTCAACCATATCCCCATTTCTGTTGTGGGAAACCGGGAAAGCTGTATTGAGAGACCTCCCTCACTCGGGGGCGGGTCGTGGGTGCTGGCGGGTATGTGGGTACGTCATGCTGCTTCCAGCACCAAATGTGGCCGATTTGCTACTTGTTTCCATTCCGATGACTTTAAAACATCCAGAACGACTTTCACTCAAGTGTTCTTGTGCAGTGTGCTTGATAAACGATGGCGAAACACCAAGTTAAACTGTAGTCAATGAAGACAAAGTTGTTGTAAGTTCATCACTTCCATATTTCTTCAGAGATGGCAGCACGGTGGATGACTGGTTAGCACATCTGCCTTACAGTTCTGAGGACTTGGGGCCTCATGTACAAAAGGTGCGTACGCCTCTTTTTCACGGCAAAGTTCAGAGATATCAAGAGTGACATGACCGTGGAAATGTGCGGTGCCTCGCGTAAACTGCATGGCTGGCGTACGCACGTTTCTGCAGCTTTTGGTGCTTGGGCGACGTTTAGAGGTGATGCTGGGAAACTTCTCATAAATCTGCACATCAGAGACGCATGAATAATTAGCACTGATGAACAATGTAAAAGAAGCAAGGGCTCGGAATTCACTTGTTAACCAGTGTATTTATTAAATGAGTGAGCGCTGTCCCATTCGCTCCTCTTTCGCGTGTTGTTAACGTCACAGGAACACAGCGTGCCAAGAGGATTTTCTTGTGCGCCTCCACTTCATTGAGCAACTTCACATTCAGAAAAAATATTTTTCTTCATTACCTTGCTCATTTTCCTTTTTTTTCGGATCATGCAGAGTTCGGCATCTCGGGTGCAGGGTTCATTTAAATGTGATTTGCATATTCAAATGTAAGCGTGGACAGGGAGGAGTCGGCTACTCCAACATGTGCGCTCATTTCCACGTTGATTGGAACGTACGAAGAAAATGTGCTTGGATTCATGAGTACGCAGAGTTTCATACATCTGAATAGTTTTGTGCGTACGACGTTTTCTGGATTTGAGCGTACGCCATGTTTTAGGAGGAAATCCACGCAAGTCTTTGTACATGAGGCCCCTGGTTTCATATCTGGCCTTGCCTGTGTGGAGTTTGCATATTCTCCCCGTACCTGTGTGGGTTTTCTCTCGGTACTTCTGTTTCCTCCCGCATCCTAAAAACGTGCATGGTAGGTTAACTGGAGACTCTCAATTGTAAAAAAAAAAAAAAAAAAAAAAAGAACACAAAATAGTAAGTCTGTACACACTTGTCATGCATACATTTGTAATATTATATGAACAGCAAAGGTAATAATCAGGTCTCCTTTTTAAGCATTTAATCATGTACAGGTAATACCGCAAATATCCAACAGAGGGTGACTGTTAAATATATTCTAGAAGTTATCATTTATTTGCTTAGCTTGCATTTTGTGTCTTTTATAATGTTGGGTAAGATAAATCCAACAGTGACATTCGGCTAACTTAAATACATTACACATTGGAAAGAGAAAACGTCACACTTAATATATGATTAAAAAATACCAAACGTTTGCTACTTATGCTTTTATGATATCTCTTAAAATGACATTTATAATCTTACGGTATTGCCTCAACAATGCTTTTCAGTGGATGGCAACAGATTATATTCAGAGCAAGGATTTACAGCTTCCTGACAGACAGGACACAGCAGGTGAGGCACATCTATCTACACGCACCACCAGCACTGGGGTACCCGAAGGTTGTGTCCTCTCTCCACTGCTCATCTCTCTGTACACGAACGACTGCACCTCAACGCACCCGGCTGTCAAACTCCTGAAGTTTGCAGACGACACCACAGTTATCAGCCTCATCAAAGACGGTGATGAGTCTGCGTATTGACAGGAAGTGGAGCGGCTGGAGCTGTGGTGCGCCCGACACAATTTGGAGCTGAACACGCTCAAGATTGTAGAGATGATCGTGGCCTTGAGGAGGCATCCTTCGCCACAGCTGCCCCTCACGCTGTCCAGCTGCCTTGTGTCAACTGTCGAGACCTTCAAGTTCCTGGGAATTAGTCTCTCAGGACCTGAAGTGGGCGACCAACATCAACTCCGTCCTCAAAAAGGCCCAGCAGAGGATGTACTTCCTGCGGCTTCTGAGGAAGCACGCCCTGCCACAGGAGCTGTTGTGGCAGTTCTACACAGCAGTCATCGAATCAGACCTCTGTTCTTCCATCACAGTCTGGTTTGGTGCTCCTACAAAAAAGAACAAACTCCGACTGCAAAAGACAATCAAAACTGCTGAAAAAACTAAGACAAGAGTATGCAAAATCTTCTTGGACTCTCCACATCCTGGTCACCACCTCCTACAGCTCCTTCCCTCAGGTAGGGGCTATCGAACAATGTAAACTAAAACAAGCAGACATTCGAACAGCCTCTTCCCTCTTGACATTAAATTTTTACATGCTGCCAATTTTGTCTTGAGATTGTAGTCACATCTCTGTCGGGCCAATTATACATTACTCGTGCACTCACTGTAGTAGTCACGCCACTGCACTATTTGCACATCTGTTGTTGACCAGTAATGGCCACTCATGTGCTTGAGAAGCATCTGCACCATTTGCACAATTGACATTGTCCCAGATGATCGCACTACTAGTCACTTAAAACTGCATACATTTCTTGGAAGTCTCTGCGCCCTTTGCACAATGGTCATTGCACCAAACTATTGTTCTATTAGTCATTTCAAAGTGCTCTAATTGCTAGAGGACTCTGCATCATTTTGCACAATAGTCAAACTTTTTTTTTTTTTTTTTTAAAGTATCTGTATTACCACATTACTGGTAACCTATTATTGCTCAGTGACTGTGTTTTTTATATTTTTATGTCTCAAAAGTGGCGGGACGGTGAGCAACTGGTTAGCACATCCGCCTCACAGTTCTGAGGGTTTCAAGTCCCGGCCCCGCCTGTGTGGAGTTTGCATGTTCTCCCCGTGCCTGCGTAGGTTTACTCTGGGTACTCCGGTTTCCTCCCACATTCCAAAAACATGCGGGGTGGGTAAATTGAAGACTCTAAATTGTCCGTAAAGTGTGAATGTGAGTGCGAAAGGTTGTTTGTTTATATGTGCCCTGCGATTGGCTGGCGACCAGTTCAGGGTGTACCCCGCCTCTCGCCCGAAGATAGCTGGGATAGGCTCCAGCACGCCCGCGACCCAAGTGAAGATAAGCGGAACGGAAGATGAATGAATGTCTCAAGAGTGTTCTCTGTCAATTGCCTATCTGTTGTCGTACTAGAGCGGCTCCAACTACCGGAAACAAATTCTTTGTGTGTTTTTGACTTGGTAAATAAAGATGATTCTGATTCTGGTTCTGATTCTGAAAAATGTCTGCCACTGGAAGTGATTTCAGCAGATATGACGTCTCAAATACAGGATGTTTAACAAATTAAATTTCAGTTATTATCTTTCTTACAATTGGCATAATATACATGCATTTAAAGGAGAAATAGGTAAAAATCAGGGCAACACAGAGATGGTTGGTGATATCTTGGGCAGCCGGAGGCATACCGGTAAGTGAACTAAGTGGGTGCTTTGGGCCCCCTGACCACTAGGGGGGCTCCCAAACTCTAAAGATGTTTTTTTTTTTAACACATTAAACATACACTATATTGCCAAAAGTATTACCTCACCTGCTGTGACTCAGATATGAATTTAAGTGACATCCCATGCTTAATCCATAGGGTTTAATATGACAGCGTAAACTCTTCTGGAAAGGCTTTCCACAAGGTTTAGGGGTGTGTTTATTGGAATTTATGACCATAGTATGTCAGGACTCAATGCAGCCCTATGGGGGCACATCCCAGTGCAAACTGTAGGCCGGTCCCAAGCCCGGATAAATGTAGAAGGTTGCGTCAGGAAGGGCATCTGGCTTAAAACTTTGCCAAACAAATATGAGCGTTCATCCAAAGAATTCCATACCGGATCGGTCGTGGCCCCGGTTAACACGCCACCGGCGCAGTCAACCTGCAGGGCGCCGGTGGAAATTCAGCTACTGTGGGTCGTAGTCGAAAAAGAAGAGGTGGAAAGCGGGTTCTTCGGCAGAAAGAGAAGAGGAAAGCACAGAGCCGAGAACTGAATGTTGGGACTATGACAGGAAAATCTCTGGAGTTGGTTGACATGATGATTAGGAGAAAGGTTGATATATTGTGTGTCCAGGAGACCAGGTGGAAAGGCAGTAAGGCTAGAAGTTTCGGGGCAGGGTTTAAATTATTTTATCATGGTGTAGATGGGAAGAGAAATGGAGTCGGGGTTATTTTAAAAGAAGAGTTGGCTAAGAATGTCTTGGAGGTGAAAAGAGTATCAGATCGAGTGATGAGGCTGAAACTTGAACTTGAGGGTGTTATGTATAATGTGATTAGTGGCTATGCCCCACAGGTTGGATGTGACATAGAGGTGAAAGAGAAATTCTGGAAGGAGCTAGACGAAGTAGTTCTGAGCATCCCAGACAGAGAGAGAGTCGTGTTTTGGTGCAGATTGTAATGGACATGTTAGTGAAGGAAACAGGGGTAATGAAGAAGTTATGGGTCAGTTCGGCATCCTGGAAAGGAACTTGGAGGGACAGATGGTAGTAGACTTTGCAAAAAGGATGGAAATGGCTGTGAACTTTTTTTTCTAGAAGAGGCAAGAACATAAGGCGACCCACAAGAGTGGAGGTAGAAGCACGCAGGTGGATTACATCTTGTGCAGACAATGTAATGTGAAGGTGGTTACTGACTGTAAGGTAGTGGTAGGGGAGAGTGTGGCTAGACAGAAAAGGATGGTGGTGTGTAAGATGACTCTGTTGGTGGGGAGGAAGATTAAGAAGACAAAGGCAGAGCAGAGAACCATGTGGTGGAAGCTGAGATAGGACGAGTGTTGGGCAGCTTTTCGCGAAGAAGTGAGACTGGCTCTCGGTGGACAGGAGGAGCTTCCAGAAGACTGGACCACTGCAGCCAAGGTTATCAGAGAGGCAGGCAGGAGAGTACTTGGTGTCTCTTCTGGCAGGAAAGGAGAGAAGGAGATTTGGTGGTGGAACCTCATAGTACAGGAAATCAGAGGAGGTTAGCTAAGAAGAAGTGGGACACTGATAGGACCGCGGAGAGGAGAAAGGAATACAGGGAGCTGCGACGTAGGTCGAAGGTATAGGTGGCAAAGGCCAAACAAGAGGCATATGATGACATGTATGCCAGATGGGACACTAAAGAAGGATCTATACAGGTTGGCCAGACAGAGGAATAGAAATGGGAAGGATGTGCAGCAGGTTAAGGTGATTAAGGATAGAGATGGAAATGTGTTGACTGGTGCCAGTAGTGTGCTGTATAGATGGAAAGAATATTTTGAGGAGTTGATGAATGAGGAAAATGAGAGAGAAAGGAGAGTATAAGAGGCAAGTGTGGTGGACCAGGAAGTGGCAATGATTAGTAAGCGGTAAGTTAGAAAGGCATTAAAGAGGATGAAAAATGGAAAGGCAGTTGGTCCTGATGACATTCCTGTGGAGGTATGGAAGCATCTAGGAGAGGTGGCTGTGGAGTTTTTGACCAGCTTGTTCAACAGAATTCTAGCAGGTGAGAAGATGCCTGAGGAATGGAGGATAAGTGTGCTGGTGCCCATTTTTAGGAACAAGGGTGATGTGCAGAGTTGTGGGAACTATAGAGCAATGAAGTTATGGGAAAGAGTAGTGGAGGCTAGACTCACGACAGAAGTGAGTATTTGTGAGCAACAGTATGGTTTCATGCCTAGAAAGAGTACCGCAGATGCATTATTTGCCTTGAGGATGTTGATGGAAAAGTAGAGAGAAGGTCAAAAGGAGCTACAATGTGTCTTTGTAGATCGAGAGAGAGCCTATGACAGAGTACCCAGAGAGGAACTGTGGTACTGCATGCGGAAGTCTGGCACAATATTTAGTAGAAGCACCCTTTTGAGCGAATACAGCCACGAGTATTTTTGGGTATGATGAAACAGGTTTTTCCACACCTGGACTTAGCGATCCTCTGCCATTCCTCCATGCAGATCCTCTCCAGTTATCAGGTTGAATGGTGAATGTTGGTGGACAGCTATTTTCAGGTCTATCCAGAGTTGCTCAATTGGGTTTAAGTCAGGGCTCTGGCTCGGCCATTCAAGAACAGTCACGGAGTTGTTCTGAAGCCACTCCTTCGTTATTTTAGCTGTGTGCTTAGGGTCATTGTCTTGTTGGAAGGTGAACCTTTGGCCCAGTCTGAGGTCCTGAGCACTCTGGAGAAAGTTTTGGTCCAGGATATCCCTGTTTTTGGCCGCATTCATCTCTCCTTCCATTGCAACCAGTTGTTCTGTCCCTGCAGTTGAAAAACAACCCCACAACTTGATGCTGCCACACCATGCTACACCATGCTTCACTGTTGGGACTGTATTGGACAGGTGATGAGCAGTGCCTGGTTTTCTCCACACAAACTGCTTAGAATTAAGGTCAAAATGTTCTATCTTGGTCTCATCAGACCAGAGAATTTCTCACGCTCTTGGAGTCCTTCAAGTGTTTTTTAGTTAACTCCATGCAGGCTTTCATGTGTCTTGCACTGAGGAGGGGCATCCGTCGGGCCACGCTGCCATAAAGCCCCAACTGGTGAAGGGCTGCAGTGATGGTTGACTTTCTAGAACTTTCTCCCATCTCCTGACTGCATCTCTGGAGCTCAGCCACAGTGATCTTGTGTAAATAGTCAAAAAGTTTAAGGACAATGTTCCTCAACGTACAATTGCAAGGAATTTAGGGATTTCATCTACGGTCCATAATATCATCAAAAGGTTCAGAGAATATGGAGAAATCACTGTATGTAAGCGGCATGGCCGAAAACCAACATTGAATGCCCGTGACCTTCGACCCCTCAGGCGGCGCTGCGTCAAAAACTGACATCGATGTCTATCACCACATGGGGTCAGGAACACTTCAGAAAACCAATGTCAGTAAATACAGTTCGGCGCTACATCCGTAAGTGCAACTTAAAACTCTACTATGCAAAGCAGAATCCATTGATGAACAACACCCAGAAACGCCGCCGGCTTCTCTGGGCCCGAGCTCATCTAAGATGGACTGATTCAAAGTGGAAAAGTGTTCTGTGGTCCGACGAGTCCGGATCTCAAATTGTTTTTGGAAATTGTGGACGGGCCAAAGAGGAAAAGAACCATCCGGACTGTTATGGACGCAAAGTTTAAAAGCCAGCATCTGTGATGGTATGGGGCTATGTTAGTGCCACTGGGATGGGTAACTTACACATCTACGAAGGCACCGTTAATGCTGAAAGGTACATACAGGTTTTGGAAAAACATATGGTGCCATCCAAGCAACGTCTTTTTCATGGACGCCCCTGCTTATTTCAGCAAGACAATGCCAAACCACATTCTGCACGTGGTACAACAGCGTGGCTTTGTAGTAAAAGAGTGTGGGTACTAGACTTGCCTGCCTGCAGTCCAGACCTGTCTCCCATTGAAAATGTGTGGCGCATTATGAAGCGTAAAATACGACAATGGAAACCCCGGACTGTTGAACAGCTGAGGCTGTATATCGAGCAAGAATGGGAAAGAATTCCACCTACAAAGCTTCAACAATTAGTGTCCTCAGTTCCCAAACGTTTATTGAATGTTGTTAAAAGAAAAGGTGACGTAACACAGTGGTAAACATGACCCCGTCCCAGCTTTTTTGGAATGTGTTGCAGCCATAAAATTCTAAGTTAATGATTATTGATGATTAGTTAATAAAATACAATAAATAACTTATTAAATAATATAATAATAAAATAAGTTATGTTTTAACATTAAATATCGTGTCTTTGTAGTGTGTTTAATTAAATATAGGTTGAAGATGATTTGCAAATCATTGTACCCCATTTGTATTTATGTTTAACACATACCAACCTCATTGGTATTGGGGTTGCACATGCATGCACACAGTCACTGCAGCTGTTTTGTATAAGGAAATCTGTCAAACTACCATGTCACTCACATAAAACAGTGCATTTGAGCTAGCCAGTGATCTATGTGTAATTTATGTGCTTCCAGGAAGACCTTTGACAATGTGCACACTTGGTTGGTTTCCTCAACTACACATGAAAAGGAAAGACCCAGAGGTAACATCACTGTATTTTGGGCAAAAGACTCATTGTGTGGACCAACTCTACTCACTGGTCACCTTGAACATATAATGCAAGACTTTTGTCTGTATAATTAATACATTTGTTTTGAACAAAATAGAAACAATTTCCACAGTTTTAAAGGCAAAATGTGAGCTTAAACCAATGACAGATGAGGTTTTCATTGTTTAGTGTTGAGGTTAAGTATCACAAACGTGGAAGGAATCTATAGTTATAAAATCTATCTATCTATCTAATCTGACAGTGTTTTAATGGTTCCCAGCTATCGTGGTTTTGATTTAATTAACTCTTCAATCATATTGTTATGTGGCAGTAAGTTCATATTGGATTTGTATGGTCCTGGATAAAATAGGAGCTGATGTTGCCAGGAACAGGGAGTCAAACAGACACATAGGAAATTACTCCAAAAAAATAAATGTCACAGTTTCACAGAAATGAACCATTGCTCTGCATTAAATATAAAACACAGAAAAACAGCACCATCTGTTGGGCCACTGCCACCCGTACTCAAAGTGCAAACAAACTCATTTATGTGTTTTGTTTCTAAATACATTCAATACAGTCCCCTCCAAAAGTACTGGAACGGCAAGGTCATCCATCCATCCATTTTCTGAGCCGCTTATCCTCACAAGGGTCGCGGGAGAGCTGGAGCCTATCCCATCTATCATCGGGCAGGAGGCGGGATACACCCTGAACTGGTTGCCAGCCAATCGCAGGGCACACATAAACAAACAACCATTCACACTCTCATTCACACATAGGGGAATTTAGAGACTTCAATGAACCTACCATGCATGTTTTTGGGATGTGGGAGGAGTGCCCGGAGAAAACCCACGCAGGCACGGGGAGAACATGCAAACTCCACACAGGAGGGGCCGGGGATTGAACCCCATGAAGACCAGAGATCTGTCTATGGGAGAAAAGTAAGCCATTTGAAGCTGAGAGAAGAGAGAAAATCAATCAGAGCTATTGTACAAACATTGGGCATAGCCAATACAACAATTTAGAATGTCCTGAAAAAGAAAAAAAAAAACTACTGGTGTACTGAGCAACAGACATTGAACAGGTTGGCCAAGGGTGTAAACGGCAATTGGTGACAGAAACATTGTAGGAGCTGTAAAGTAACACCCCAAGACAACAGTCAGTGACATCACTGCCAACCGCCACAGGGCAGGGGTGAAGGTATCACAATCCACTGTTTGAAGAAGAGTTAGAGAGAAGAAATATACAGGCTGTACCACAAGATGCAAACCACTCAGTAAAAAGAATCGGAAGGCCAGGTTGGATTTTGCAAAGTAGTACAAAGATGAGCCACACAAGTTTTGGAACAAAGTTTTATGGACTGATGTGCACACATGACTGACAAGATTAACCTCTACCAAAGTGATGAAAAGGCCAAAGTATGGAGAAAGAAATGATCTGCTTATGATCCAAAACACAACAAGCTCTTCTGTGAAGCATGGTGGAGGTAATGTCATGGCTTAGGCTTGCATGGCTGCTTCTGGAACGGGCTCACTAGTCTTTATTGATGATGTAACTCATGATGGTAGCAGCAGAATTAATTTTGAAGTCTCCAGAACCATTTGGTCGGCAATTTACAGAAAAAAGCATCCAAACTAATTGGGAGAAACTTCATCATGCAACAAGACAATGACCCAAAACACACTGCCGACACAATAAAGGACTTCATCAAGGGGAAAAAGTGGAAGGTGGACTGGGCAAGTCAGTCACTGGACCTTAACCCTATAGAGCATGCATTTTACCTCCTGAAGAGGAGACTGAAGGGAGAAGCCCCTAGAATCAAACAAGAACTGAAAGAGGCTGCAGTAAAGGCCTGGAAAAGCATTTCAAATGAATAAGGCAAGTCTGGTTAAGTCAATGGGTCGCAGGCTTGATGCAGTTATTGCAAGTAAGGGTTATGCCACCAAATATTGTTATTCACTTTGTTAATTTAATCATGCCTGTTCCAATACTTTTGCTCACTTGAAAAATGGGTGGCTTCAAACAAAAGGTGCTCTGTCCTGAGTTGTTCAACACATCTTGATGTAAATATCATGAAATAAAAGCTGGAATTCTGAACTTTTGTCTGTTATTCATATTTTGATCTGAAACCCAAATGTCTTCAGTATACAACAAAAACAAACAAATTGACCTTGCCATTCCAATACTTTTGGAGGGGACTGTATGTTTGAAGATATGTGTTGAAAACATATGCAAAGACTGAGAACAATATATTACTGAATTGTTAAGATATTGCTTGAAACTCTTTTTTTCCACCTTCTAAATTTTCCTAATTTTGTGAGCGGGGCTAAAAACTAGCCCGACATCTGGGGCGTATACCCCACAATATAAACACCAAACGCTCTTATACCATGCAGTGGCCATTCGGCGCAAATGCACTTCCTAGTTTATAAATAACTGAACCCAGTTCTACCTGTATAGCGTGCAATTGGCAATGAAACTATGTCCACAATTTGAAAAAAATACATCTTCCCTGAAGTGTGATATGACTGCTTCCAGTATGAGTATGTGGATGTTAGATTTTGTTTGTCCAATCAGATTTCAACCAATGTGTTGCTATGTCAATCAGTAGTGCTGGCTCATGTAACCTAAACCATTTCAGCAACAGGACTATTTCTTGAAACCAATTCCTTTTAAAATTCGCCACACAGGGCCAGCTCGTTTGCCCACATTAAGGTTAGCATTTTTCCATCCTCTGGTTGGTTGGTTAGAGCAAGCTGATTTCAAATAGCAAAACACATCTGTTGCGATCTGCGCATAATATATTTAATAACATCTCCGGTGAGTATGATTTTTTTTTTTTTAAATGCATTTCTCCCATTATTAGATATTGATTAACTATTCTACATAATGTACATGGCGCAGTTGCGTGCTGTTACATTCCGTTTTTGTACAGTATTCGTGATTACTATACTTGGGACATGATTATGGGGTTTTTAAAAAGGTGGATTAAGTTGGGTAAATCCCCACTGAAGGCCCAAGTACCAAATGTATTGCCCGCCACTGCTCCAGAGCATTGCTGTTGCAGTTGAACAGTTGACTCCTCTTTTAAAGATACATTTTCTTATGTTTGTTTTCTAATAATAATGAGTTGCTTAGAAGAAACACAAAGTCAGGATTGTATTGTTTTCCTTTTCGTCAAGCAGAGAGTGGACTGTTCAAAGAGACCATTAAAAATGTGTCCAGCATCCACCCGTAAAATACAGAACATGTTATGATATTGTTCTTCTTGAAAAGAAAATAGGATCAATACTTTACATCTACTTGGGGACATATTTGAATGGTTTTGAATGGTTTTCCCACATTGGGTAAAATTAGCTGCCAAACTGCACTCAGTGAGCCACGTAAACACAAGTACAACACATGCGGTGACTTGAGGCAGTGGAAGTCAAAAGGCCAAAAGAAACTATAAACAGAAGCGCGAACATGTAAAAAGAGCACACCGCAAATTAGTGAAGAATTTTATCTAGTAGTGTTAAAAGTTGATCTCTCTGTCAAGAACCTCCATATCATGGTGCTATACCGTACTGAATTATTTAGGTCAGTTATTCTCAACTGGTGGGTCGGGACCCAAAAGTGGGTCACTGATATCTGGAAAAAAAAATCGGTTTTCTCATATTCTGCTTTTTTTTCGGTACAGTACAGGGGTGTACCCAGCTCCCACGTGGAATATATTAGGTAAACAACAGGAAATGTTACTTACTTTGTGCTATAGTCGCTAGTTTACTGCGTAAACAAATACAGTGCAGCTCAGCCTGTGGCTTGTGAGTCTCATGGCTAGCAATATGGTTTTGAAATGTTGTTAAAAACTATAACGTACTGTACCAATGGCTAAATGAAACAGGATATGGCGACGCGAATATTGACCCCATTCGCAACACTGACAAATCAAAATTGGCAAAATATTGGCGACGAATATGAAGTTTCACTTTGCGTGGCTGCCCTCGTCCCCCAGCCCCAGTTCTGTGGATCCTCTGGTATGTCTCTTTTTAAGACGAGCAGCGATCGTAAGAGCCGAAGCTAGCGCGGCTAACCGCTATGCTCTTCCACAAACGGCTTATTTTTGTATTCCCAGACCCACAGAGACGTATGAAGACTGTGTCGCCTTGTTGGCCGGACATTTTGTTGCTTCACAGAGCGTTAATAGTCAGACGGCAGCAGCAGATGGGTGCGTTGAAAGACCTTTGTAAGTTGGTCATTTGGAAGACTAGATGCCAAAAAAAGATTAACGGGCTGGCATGTTTCCAGGAGTAGATACTGACATCTAGTTGCCCAAAATGTCATGACACACTTGTACACTATACAGTCCGTTTGTCGCATTTATAAATGGCATTTATTTATAAAGAAATAATACAGATAACGAGTGGAGGACAGAGGAGCCTCTTAAAGAGGTTACAGGTCTGTGAGAGTCAGAAATCTTCCTTGTTTGTAGGTGACCAAATACTTATTTTCCACCATAATTTGCTCACAAATTCTTTAAAAATCAGACAACGTAATTTTGTCTCGTTTTGTCTCTCATGGGTGAGTTATGCCTATTTTAAAAATTACAGGCCTCTCTCATCTTTTTAAGTGGGACAACTTGCACAATTACTTGACTAAATACTTTTTTGCCCCACTGTATGTTGCTCACAACTGGGCCTTTACTGACACCTAATGGTAATAAGAGGAACTTCATGTATCACCCTTATCGTACACAGTTATGACTTTTATTGTTTATATTCAACCAAAGATGGTCAGCACTAAACGTATATTAAACATAGATCAGATTCCAAAATAAGTAGCAATACTAGTGGACACTTTAAATAACAGAACTGTACATAATGTGGCTAAAAAGACAAAAGTGATACTAAGTGACAGAAAACCACAGGCAGCCGACACAAACTAAGGCTATAGAAAAGCGGTGCCTAGCTGGAATATAAAAAGTTCAAATACACATGTAAGGCAGCAGAAGGTAGGCATCGAAAGACAAACAGCAGGAAACAGACAGCCGACAGATAGAAATACACTTTAGATGCTTTTAGACAAAAAAACAACAATAGAAAAGTGGCTCCATCACGCACAGTGACCCCACTG
Source organism: Phyllopteryx taeniolatus (assembly GCF_024500385.1). Lineage (NCBI taxonomy): Eukaryota > Metazoa > Chordata > Actinopteri > Syngnathiformes > Syngnathidae > Phyllopteryx > Phyllopteryx taeniolatus. The sequence continues at coordinate 206,095 of NW_026903162.1, forward strand.
TCTCATGGTGTTTACAGCAAGGCCAGTACAAATGTATAGGAGCTCAAACTAAATATAAACTAATAAACAAACCCCAACACCTCCTTCCTTTTCGACGACATATCATAAAGGTGAAGCTCTTTTGTACCCGTGCATCATCTTCTGACTGAAAAGTAAAGCGCAAACAGTGCCATTAAAATATAGTGCCGCTTGTAATGGCACTGCAGACTGAAGAATAAACACTGTGGACACTGGACACATGTAATATTGTGACTTCACAACATGATCTGCCCATATTAAAATCATCAACAACAAAACCTGCATGGTTAGTTAAACTGCATAGTGTATATCAGGGGTGTCAAACCTATTTTAGTTCGCGGGCCACATTTACCCCAATTAGATTTTTAAACCACAATATTTGTGGCTTAAAAATCCATAAATAACTATTCAAAGATTTCCCCATTGTTTTGGTGCAAATAATTACAAGTATTTTTGGAAAATATTCACATTTATTCATTATTATCTTGTTGCAAAACTTGGTGCAAATCATGTGAGCAGTGTGAAATCTTTAACCAAAAATGATTTCAACAGTATTATTACTCAGTGAGCGTGCACCCTTCAAGTGCATGAAAAAAAAAAAAAAAGGTTCCAACAAACAAATCTCTTTTGAAGTGAAGCTTGTGACTGAAATTTTTTAATATTCAAAGTCTTAAAACATTTCTACAGGAAGTATTTATTTTCAGTGTGAACATGGCACACCATTTTATATTAGTGTGCTCCTGAAACTTGGCATTGTTTGGCCTCCACAAGTGCATCAATGGCATTTTAAGTGTTGTCAGTCCACCCTCCAGTGGACAAAATTAGCAACAAAAATGACTTGTATTGAAAAATAGCACTGAATGTGATCTCCATCCCCACGGGCCAGATTAGAAACCCCGACGGGCCGGTTCTGGCCCGCGGGCCATATGTATGACAAGTGTAAATGCTGCACCTGTTCAACAGGTGGGGGGAAAACAGAAACCAGTTGCATAGCTAAAGGAGAAAAGCCAGAACAATGCTCTTTATCCTTTCATTAACAATATTAAAAATATAGCTCTTTGAATTGCAGTCCCTGACTTTCAGTGACGTAGACAACAGGGGCACTCAATGCCCAAAAGGCAGATTGCTCGAAATCAGCTTGTTATAAAGATTATACACACACACACACGCACACACACACACACACACACATATATATATATATATATATATATATATATACACGCGTGCAGTTAGGCCCAGAAATATTTGGACAGTGGCACAATCTTCATGAGTAGGGCTCTGCATGCCACCACTTTGGATTTGAACTGGAACAACTACAACGGAATTGAAGTGCAGACTTTTAAGGGGTAGAACAAAAATATATGATTAAACGTAGGATTTGTAGCTATTTTTATACAAAACCGCCTTATTTTGAGGGCTCAAAAGTAATTGGACAAATAAACATAACCCTAAGTAAAATGTTACTTTTCAATATTTTGTTGACAATCCTTTGCAGGCAATGACTGCCTGATGTCTGGAACCCATGGACATCACCAACCAGTGGGTTTCCTCCTTTTTTATGCTTTGCCAGGCCTTTACTGCAGCTGTCTTCAGTTGTTGCTTGTTTGTGGGTCTTTCGGCCTTAAGTTTTGTCTTGAGCAAGTGAAATTCATGCTCGATTGGGTTGAGATCTGGTGATTGACTCGGCCATTGCAGAATATTCCACTTCTTTGCTTTCAAAAACTCCTGGGTTGCTTTTACAGTATGTTCTAGAGCATTGTCCATCTGTACTGTGAAGTGTCATTCAACTTTGCTGCATTTGGCTGAATCTGAGCAGAAAGTATATCCCTATACATTCAGAATTCATCCGGCTGCTTCTGTCTTTTGTCGCATCAATAAACACAAGTGACCCAGGGCCATTGGAAGCCATGCATGCCCATGCCATCACACTGCCTCCACCCTGTTTTACAGAAGATGTGGTGTGCTTTGGATCTGTTCAAATTCTTCTCCAAACTTTCTTCTTCCCATCATTGTGGTACAGGTTGGTCTTAGTCTAATCTGTCTGAAGAATGCTGTTCCAGAACTGGGCTGGCGTCTTTAGGTGTTTTTTGCCAAAGTCAATTCAGACCTTTGTATTTTTGAGGCTGATTAATGGTATGCACCTTGTGATGAATCCTTTGTATTGCCTCCCATGAGGCTTAGATACTGATACATTTTCTTCTTGGAGAGTGTTCTACACTTGTGTGGATGTTGTGAAGGGGTTTTTCTTCACCATGGAAAGGATTCTGCGATCATCCACCACTGTTGTCTTCTGTGGATGTCCAGGCTTTTTTTTTTAGTTCCCCAGTGCACACTTTTTCTCAGAATGTACCAAATTGTTGATTTGGCCACTCTGAACATTTCTTCTCTCTCTGATGGATTTATTCTCAGGATGGTCTGTTTTACCTCCATTGAGAGCTCCTTTGACCGCTGATGATGTGTGCTCACAGCAACAGCTTATAAATGCAAATGCCACACCGGGAATCAACTCAAGACCTTTTAACTGCTTAATTGATGACAGGCTAACGAGGGAAGAGCCCATGCAGCCATGTTTTTTTTTTTTTTTTGCAGCCTTCTGAGCCAATTGTCCAATTATTTCTGGTCCCTTGAAAAAGAGGCGGCAACGTATTAAAGAGCTATGATTCCTAAACCCTTTCTCCAATTTAGATGTGGATACTCTCAAGTTACAGCTGAGTCTGCCCATATTGATTATATAATTGTATCCTGAATATGTTTTCGTAAACAGCTAAAATAAAACAGTCACTGTCCAAATTTATTTATATATATATATATATATATATATATATATATATATATATATATATATATATTTATATATATTTATATATATATATATATATATATATATATTTATTTATATATATATATATTTACATTTATTTATATATATATATATATATATATATTTATATATATATATATATTTATATATATATATATTTATATATATATATATATATATTTATATATATATATATTTATATATATATATATGAAACCAAACTACATCAATGCAACTACTACTAAATTCTCATTAATTTCATTAATATCTTCATAATGGCTTCATTCAATATCTTTGGGTTGTCAGTTTAAAAACTAACATTCAAGATGTGTAAGACACCATGAACCAATCAGTGCAAAAGACGAAGTGCAATGTTACATGTTATCCCATGTCCACATGAGTCATCTGCGTTCAGTCACTTTGTCTTTTCAGCCACACAAGGGGGTTTACTGTACTGCAAACACAAGTGATCCAGATAATCTCTTGCTTTCTTACAACATTCAAGCACAGTGCAAGCGCCAGTACAAGTTGGTACAAAACTCAAAATAAACATACATGGATGTAACTAAAAAAAAAAAGAAATTGTTAAAATTTCATCTTTAAAAATGTATGCATACAATGTCTCCCCGCTGAGGGAATATAGCCTTTATGCGGCACATGAGAATTTTAGCTCTTAGTTATAAATCCAAACGTCTATATTCTTTAGTAACGTACTGAAAATAATATATCTTTGTAAACATTTTGCCCTTTTTTGTTTTGTAGTACATTCTAATCATACTAAAATTACAACTTGTATATTAGTATATAGATTCCAAACAACATCTCTGATGCTCCTCATCTTTTCCCTTCTCCATATATTCAAGAGCATGAAATTGTTTGATATGTCAGCTGGAAGGAATCGGATGTTTACCTCGGCCACACGCAACTGCTCCAGCAGGGCACCTCTCATTTGACTTTCACTCATTTACAGGAGCTGAGAGGAAAGTCAATTGTGCGTTGGCATCTCTGCTGCTCTTCAGCACAGTAATGTAACCTTGGCGGCAATGCTGCCATGGCTATGAAGGTTGGCTGTGAAAGGGGAGGGAAAAACGCAGAATGGCCCAGACTCCTCAATGGATCAACACATTTAGCTGATTTTGTGACTCCCGTGACTGGTTTTATACCACCATCAATGTCTAATGATGAAATATGAGCTTAAACAAGTGTGAAGGTACCTTTGCATGGAGCAGGTGTAAACCGGGTTTCTTTAACATGCAACTTCTCCAAAAGTGTGCATGTTTGTGTATAACTGCATGCAATGTATCCAGATTGTTCACATTTGATGATTTTGAGTGGCAGTCAATGCATGCGCAGTCGACCTACCGAATGCATGCATATTCAGATTCATGCACTTCGCGCTCTTTATCCTGCAAATGTGAGTGTGTGTGTTTATGTTTGCCGGAAAAGGGGGATCAAACGTCCCCTTCAGAGTCTGTCACTACGGAAAGTGTCCTCCACAGATGGGTCTGGCAGCACCATGTCGGGATCACTGAGCATGCTCAGACCATCCAGGCTGAGGGGCTCAATGTGCAACTCGTCTTCCAGCGGGAAGCCTCCTTCCGAGTCGAAACACTCCGGCACCGTCGAGAGCACGCTGCTGATGTCCTTTGACAGACTGGGGTTGGACTCATCTATAGGGAGAGAGGGTAACCAATAAGGGTGGTTCAAAGTCGCTTCCACTTCGTCATGCTGTCTCACTGTCCTTTTCCTGGTAGTCTTATTTAAATGACACTCTTATGCATTTAAGAAATAGCCCTGACATAACCCTGTTATTGCGAGCTGACGAGCTAGCGAAGTAAGGAGCTTAACACCACAGTCTTGCAGCTCTTCTTTATTTCAGACCTAGGGGGATCCATATCCCAGAGTAAAGAAAACATTTTAATAGAGAAAAAAGAGAGGAAATTACAATAATAATGAGACTAACAACAATAATGATTAAAAAAACAAAAATAAAATACAGTAATCAGAAGGGTGTGTCTTTTTCCCCCTGATTTCAGAGGGATTAAAAAAAACTATATTATCGTTTATTGTGATAGTTTTTGGGAAAATATATCGTCTTAAAAAAAATTATCGTGACACGCCTAGCAACCATACTCCGGGGGGAAAAACATTTTCTGACAGCCCACCATCATGTCTCATTATGTTTGATGCTCTTTTATTTATTGACAGCTAATTCTCTCTGCAAAGGAGAGTTTGTCAGTCTGTCAAGAATGCAGTACACCAATGCTTGTGGAGATCTATGTCAGACACAAGTTGTGTTCATAATAGTGTTAAAAAAAAAATGTGTGAAGCCCAAAATCTCAATTGGTTTTATTTACATACATGTAAATGCACTGGAAACACTGATTATATTCTAGAGGTGTCACAATTAATCCATCATCAAATTAATTGACAACTATTTTCATAATTGATTACCGCAATTTCTCAAGTAATATGCTTTGACTCTCAGTATAATGCAACATGCAGTATAATCTGACCATAAAGCGCACCCCCAAAATCGACCCCTTCCCAAATCAGCAAAACCCTTCTTCCTATGTATAATGTGCACCCATGTTTTTCTATTTTAATTCTACTTGATGTTTTAACGATGACATCACCATCATCATTGACGTCATCATGGCCATTTGCTATCAGAGGATGTCCAGCGTGCCTAGCGCCGTGGTATAGCTGTTAAAATTCTGTTTTTAGATTAGTTAGTCCCCCAATTTCTCATAACTAGTTATAATAATGTGAATGTTAATAGAGCTTATGTGTGTTTATCCCCCCTCTGCAGCTGTTGTTGTCTTAACAATTTTTAAAAAGTTATCTTGCATCAGGAGTTAACGTGTTATCCGGGCACATCACCTCAATACCTTTCAGTACATTGTGCAGGCCAGCTGACGTGCCTGTGACCATGTGGGAGGTGGAAAATACCTCCATGAAGCTGCAGTGTCAAAACTAAACACTAGGGTACATCACAGCCTCATTACTTAAAGACATAGAGCTAGAAGTATTACAGTATATTAAATGTGAATCTACATAAATCACAAGATTTAAAACTACTTTAGGGCTTTTCTAAAACAACTACTCATATACCTAATTTCACTGTGAAGAAATTTTCTAACTTTTGCTATCCCTCTGTATAATACACAAACATTACGGCTATCATTAAGAGCCATTGTTCAACTTAAAATTGTCCAAATCCTCTGATTTCAGCCTCTCAACAGTGAATGTTGATGGATTTCTGTAGTCCTTCAAGTAAGCAGACTGATTATATTTTGTGTTTCATCAAAATAAGACATTTAAAAACATCTGCTTTTACTTTGGAAAGCAATGATCAACATTTTTGCCCATTTTCAAATGTTCAATAGAACCAAACCAGTGACTGAATCATATTCAATTCAAGGAAAAAAATAATACAGTGGTACTGGTACCTTCAGATATGAGTGACCCGACTTACGAGTTTTTTGAGATATGAGCTGTCAATCAGCCCAATTTTTGCTTTGACTTGCAAGCGCAAACTTGAGATAGGAGCGTTTTATGATGGCAATGAACTCACTTCACAATAAGCAGCATGTTAACAAATGGTGAGCATTTCATCAAAAAAGGTTTCAAGCTGTTTAATGCCACTCCCAGTTGAAGTTTCCGGTCAAACTAAACAGAAAAAGAGAATTACAGATTGTGTCTGTAAAACAACCACATACTTTGCTTAAAGGTCCACTACCCTAATGCCGACAAACAATCACCAAATTAATGGAAAACGGCATTGACATGCTAACAGCATGAACACTCGTGGTTTTAGAACCTTTTAAGAAACGGATATTTGAATGCATATGGTGGAAGAAGACATATAGACGAGGGATGTTATGCTGGAGTCTGTCTGCTTGACTCTCATTCGACCAAATGAAGCAGAGGAGCGACGAAACAGTGTTTCGACACTTGGTTCACACATGCGCAAAATCACGTGATCATTGGGAACTAGGCCTCGGATGTCATAGCAGTGGAAAACTGGGTTGGCGTGCCTATTACTCATTCAAAACCCCTTCAAATGTGTCAGAATTACACACCAAATGCTGTTTTATAAAGAGATTTGAAGCATTATTGATACCGTACATCAGAATCATTTACAACTAACAAGGCAGGGAGGTAGAAAAATATTTATATTATTACAAACATGTCTATCGTGATACACGCACAGTGAGATGCTATAGTGTAGATACGTAACAGCGGTGAGTAGTGCGGCGCCCTCGCTGCCCAAAAATGGTGCAGCCTGGGGTTTTTAGCCAAGCCGTAGCACACTCACCTCTCAATCTGTGAGGATGGTGGCAGCGTGTGTTCGACCCCATATGTAGTGGGACCACCACCGTTACTTAAAGTTGTCTACATAGATGGCTTGTTAGCTTTATACCTTACATACAGCAAAAACATATCTCTGATGTTGCGATAATTGTGTGCCAGACATGACATGCACCAACGATTTAAAAAAAATAAAAAATAAAAAAAAATCATCATCACCCATTTGCCTCAGATTCAGTTTCCAATAACAATACAGTCAACATCACTGTATCACAAGCATTTTACTTCCATGTTACCTTCAAAAGGCTATGAGGTCAGCTAACTCAAAAGGGTGGGTAAAAGCCATGGATGAATGTATGAAAAGACAAAAAATAACTAATATCACACATCAACTTACTGAGTGGTAGGACAGCAGAGCAAGAAGTTTATTCTTAGTTTGTCTGTATGACTATTATACAGTAGTGCCTCCCGGTGGCCAAAGCGGGCACACCAGAAGGCGCAGCAGACTGATGGATGAAACATTGGATTATTTTATTACTCTGTGTTTTTATAAAGCACAATATTATAGAGTGCGATTTTTTTTTTTCCTTATTAAAAAAAAAAAAATCCTTGGAGGCTGGAACCGATTAATTGCATTTCTATTCATTTCAATGAGGAAAGATGATTTGAGGAGTGTTTTGAGTTAAGAGCATGGAGATGGAATTAATTAGACTCATATCTCAAGCCACCACTTTAGTCAGTTTAACCTATTACAAAAATAACCATTATTTGCAGCCGCGGTATAACATAATTGACTATAGTTGAACCTGAACCACCCTCAGAAGTGTATTTCAAACTAGCTACGAGTTTGCATTAATCAGTACCCAAGAATGCAATGCTCTTAGTTTGAAAAAGATTTGTGATTACATCACTCCCTCTTGTGTGATATTGCTTAATTGTTGTTCATTTTGGTATCAAAACCAAAAAAGAGTAATGATAAAAACATTTTTTGCAATAAACCATCCTATTTTCCAGACATATTATTTCCAGACTGTCCTCTTGTGTTGTAGTTTCATTCTGTTAATTTCTGGAGAAACAGGTGGACACTCACCAGTGAGTATGATGTTGGGCAACCCTCCAGTGCAGTTGGAGTACAGCATGTTTGAAGCCATTTGCATGGGGTTATGCAGGTTGCCATGGCTGCCCCTCAGCCCTGTGAGGGCCGCCTGGGAGGCGTACAAAGAGGATGAGGAAGGGTCGAAGCAAGATCCACCCGCTGTGGAGCTCATCGCATTTTCCAGCAGACTGAACTGGTCCAACTAGCCGGCAGATGGGAAGAGATGATAAAAAGAAGAAAACAAAGTGCCTCAGTATTCATGTTTTCTAAAGAACACAACCCCTGTCACAATCACTTCCAGTAATCCCTTTCTATATTGCAGTTCACATATTGCAGATTATTTTTTTTATTATTGATCTATAAAGTGCAATTATTCATCCAGTTAGCATTATTAGCTTTTTGTCTGCAATGGGGCAGCAATAACTCACATAAGGACAAATGGGCTCTTTTACTTTGCAAAAAAAAAAAAGAAACGTTAGAGTAATTTCTACTCATACATTTGGCAAGTCACCAAGTTGCTTAGTGATTCAGTGAACATGACGGGAATGCCACTGTTTAACACACAAGCAGAGTTTGATGAAATTAATGTGCAAATACCAACCTAGCACGATGTATGGCTTGTGCACACATTCATAACAATACGGAAAGGAACAAATGCAAGTAAAGAGCAATGCTCGCTTGATTTTCTCCAACTATAGTGCTGTAGTTAAAAAGAGCACCGCAAAAAATTCTTGAAAGCAGCAAGATCTGCCGGCCCTACTTCCCAGTGCCTAATGCTTTAGTCAGGAAATCACCCGTTTACACCATGTCTAGGGTTGTTGTTCACGTCACTCAAGCAGAGCACACCCATCTTTTATAGACGTGCTTGTGTAGTCTAAGTGGATGGTGACCTCAAGTGGGCAAATAGAATACATGCATCTCTTCAAAGTATCACTTATTGACATTATATTGCATATATGAAACTTTAAATGTATATAAGTAGTCAAATAAATAATTTGATCGATATTTCACCGATTTCATCTATTGCGGGGATTGTGTGTAGGAGGTTCTGGACTGTAACCCCTGGGAAATGAGAAATTGCTATACTGTGATAAATATTAATCAAAAATATTGCATACGCACCCATTTGACGCATGCCATTTGTTTTGCTCTAAAGCTTCACTTACACTATGTTCCCAGCCCCCATGGCAGCTATTTCACGAAACCGACAACAATGTGGAAGGGGAGGCCTCAAATATCTTGGGAGTCGTCGAGAAGTTCATGGCAAAAAAATTGCATACATTTTGGAAAACGTCAGCTAGACAAATGGAAGGGGTTTCTTCCCATGAAAGCAAGAACGCTTGTCACTAATATTCAGAGGTGGGTAGAGTAGCCAAATATAATACTCAAGTAAGAGTACTGTTACTTTAGAATAATATGACTCAAGTACAAATTAGTCTTCCTAATAATAATTACTTGAGTAAGAAAGTACTCAGTGAAAAAACTGCTCGAGTACTGGGTAACTAGTGAGTAACTTCTGATTTATTTTTTAAATCAGAGTATGAAAGTCAAATCAAATAAAAGTAACTAAAAATATGATTGTGCAAATTTACATATTGCTGAACAATATCACTTAATCTAAAACAAATAAAATCTTTACAAAAGAAAATCTTTGTAAAATAATAAATAAAGGCAAATTCAGCACCAAGGAATAGTCTTACACTATAATGTTCCTACTTGTTAAACAGCAAAATACTGTAGGCTCTCCAGGTAGATTATAAAAACTGGAACAAGGCTGTAGTGGATATAAAAAGTGTTTTTGTGCTGTAAAATAATTTTTACAGGTTGGGTCCCCTGCTGGACAGGCTCGCTGGCTCGGCCCACCCTTGTCCCAATGTGCCGGCTCAGCAACTCCGTACATCAGTTGACTAACATGCATGTAATGCGGTGTTCATTCACTAATGAGTTCGATAGACACACTATAGGCTTTAATTTCTTGTAACGGGACCACTTATTGTTATTATTATTATTACAAGGTTATACTAACATATCAACTCACAGGTTCTTACAGGTGTTTAGATACCAAAAACGAATTCCACTGCAACACTCGTCAGTACCACTGCCTTGCTCATGTCCCACATCCTGTCCTGCCCTTTTCTGTCCTCTCATCTTGTTCACCGGATGTCGCCCCGACCACCATCCACAAATAATAACATGATTTGACTGTTGTAATGTTACTTGTGATCAAATACCATCCATCCATCCATTTTCTTTACCGTTTATCCCACTAGGGTCGCGAGATGCTCGAGCCTATCCTAGCTATGTTCGGGCGGGAGGCGGGGTACACCCTGAACCGGTTGCCAGCCAATCACAGGTGATCAAATACAGTGGGGCAAAAAAGTATTTAGTCAGCCACCAATTGTGCAAGTTCTCCCACTTAAAAAGATGAGAGGCTTGTAATTTTCATCATAGGTATACCTCACCTATGAAAAAAAAAATCCAGAAAATAACATTTTTTAAGAATTTATTAGCAAATTATGGTGGAAAATAAGTATTTGGTCAATAACAAAAATTAATCTCAATACTTTGTTATATACTCTTCGTGAGCAATGACAGAGGCAACACAGACTTTCAACTCCCTCCAAAGATTTTCTATGGGGTTGAGATCTGGAGACTGGCTAGGCCACTCCAGGACCTTGAAATGCTTCTTACAAAGCCACTCCTTCGTTGCACGGGCAGTGTGTTTGGGATCATCGTCATGGTGAAAGACCGAGTCACGATTCATCTTCAATGCCCCTGCTGATGGAAGGAGGTTTTCACTCAAAATCTCATAACACATGGCCCCATTCATTCTTTCCTTTACACAGATCAATCGTCCTGGTCCCTTTGCAAAAAAAAACAGCCCCCAAAGCATGAATTTTCCACCCCCATGCTTAACAGTAGGTATGGTGTTCTTTGGATGCAACTCAGCATTCTTTCTCCTCCAAACACGAAAAGTTTAGTTTTTACCAAAAAGTTCTATTTAGGTTTCATCTGACCATATGACATTCTCCCAAACCTCTTCTGAATCATCCAAATGCTCTCTAACAAACTTCAGAGGAGCCTGGACATATACAGGTTTAAGCAGTGGGACACATCTGGCACTGCAGAATTTGAGTCCCTGGCGGCGTAGTGTGTTACTGATGGTAGCCTTTGTTATTTTGGTCCCAGCTGTCTGCAGGCCATTCACTCGGTCCCCCCGTGTGGTTGTGGGATTTCTGCTCACCGTTCTTCTGATCATTTTGACCCTACGTGGCGAGATCTTGCGTGGAGCCCCAGATCGAGGGAGTTTATCAGTGGTCTTGTACGTCTTCCATTTTCTAATAATTGCTCCCACAGTTGATTTCTTCACACCAATCTGCTTACCTATTGTAGATTCAGTCTTCCCAGCCTTGGTGCAGCTCTACAATTTTGTTTTTGGTGTCCTTTGACAGCTCTTTGGTCTTGGCCATAGTGGAGATTGGAGTGTGACTGAGATTGTGGACAGGTATCTTTTATACTGATAACGAGTTCAAACAGGTGCCATTAATAAGGGTAACAAGTGGAGGACAGATGAGCCTTTTAAAGAAGAAGTTACAGGTCTGTGAGAGCCAGAAATCTTGCTTGTTTGTAGGTGACCAAATACTTATTTTCCACCATCATTTGCTAATAAATTCTTTAAAAATCCATCCATCCATCCATTTTCTGAGCCACTTCTCCTCACTAGGGTCGCAGGCGTGCTGGAGCCTATCCCAGCTGTCATCGGGCAGGAGGCGGGGTACACCCTGAACTGGTTGCCAGCCAATCGCAGGGCACATCGAAACAAACAACCATTCGCACTCACAGTCATGAGCAATTTACGGGCAATTTAGAGTCTCCAATTAATGCATGTTTTTGGGATGTGGGAGGAAACCGGAGTGCCCGGAGAAAACCCACGCAGGCACGGGGAGAACATGCAAACTCCACACAGGCGGGGCCGGGGATTGAACCCGGGTCCTCAGAACTGTGAGGCTGACGCTCTAACCAGTCGGCCACCGTGCCGCCTCTTTAAAAATCAGTAATTTTCTGGATTTTTCCCCCTCATTTTGTCAGGTGAGGTATACCTATGATGAAAATTACAGGCCTCTTTCATCTTTTTAAGTGGGAGAACCTGCACAACTGGTGGCTGACAATACTTTTTTTCCCACTGTATCTAGACTGTCTCACTATTTTTCTGCTGTGGTTCTCACCCCTAGTCCCCTTGTCCACTCTGTCCCCCTGTCTGTCCCTAAAACCCTTTTCTGTCCGGCTGCATTTGCAATAAACATCCGAATAATAACAAACATTAAAAATAAGCAGAGGGAGTATTTCAAAACCTAGTTTGGCCAGTGACAAAACTACGCTGCATGTTAAAAGCTGTTATTTTTCGTAGTCTGTAATGTAAACACGAGTCACGCGCGGCCGTCATGACTCACTTTGTTTGGCCCGCGAAACTCAATAGAAGACTTTGTGTGCGGACATGTGACTTTCTTGTGTCGTTTGATTGGTGAACTTGAGTCAAACATCGCTGTGATAATCACGGTGGATTGGAGCAACAGTGCGTGACGCAGAAGTCGAAAACGTAAGTCTAAAAACTGATTTTATTGTAACGGAGTAAATGTACCATCTATTCTTAACATAAATATGAGTAAAATAAAACATATGCTTCATTAAAACTCCTCTAAGTACAAAATTGTTACTTGGGAAATCTCCATCTGTAGTACAGAACATTAAATATAACAAAAACAAATATATAAACCACAAAATTGGGGTAAAGAACTACTAACTTCACTTTCTGAAGGCAAAACTGAAGGAAAAATGCCCCAAGAACAGGCAGGAACTGAAGACAGTTGCAGTGGAGGCCTGGCAGAGCATCACCAGAAAGGAAACCCAGCATCTGGTGATGTCTATGCGTTCCAGACTTCAGGATGCAACTGACTGCAAAGGATTTGTAACCAAGTGTTAACAAGTGAAAGTTTGATTTCTGATTGTTAATTTGTCGAATTACTTTGGGTCCCTTTAAAGGTAGGAGGCACATATACAAAGTTCAAACTTCTACACTGTTCACCTGATTCGGATGTAAATGCTCTCAAATTAAAGCTGATAGTCTGCCGTTAAAGCACATCTTGTTAGTTTCATTTCAAATCCATTGTGCTGGTGTTTAAAGCCCATAAAGATAACTGTGTTGACGTGCCCATATTTACGAACCCGACAGTAGGTAAATTAAACAAGGATTATCTTGAGAAAAGTTGTTGGCAGTGTGTGTGAGATGCCGGGGAATAAATAGGCTTCCCGTCCCACTAAGGACTGCCTCCAAGTTGTGTTTCGACCTATTACAAACTGTCAAAAGTACTGGTATTCAGTACTGAAGTAACAGTACTGAAAAAACTATGCTGGTAAAAGTCACTCCCTTACTTCAATAAAAGTACAAAAGTAGACACTAATAAATGTATTTAAGTAAAAAAGTAAAACGTAAAATGATATTTTTCAATCCAAGAATAAAATACATAGTGGCATGCTTTCTCTGGGGGCAACAATGATCATAACCAACAAAAATAAAAACGGAGGCTACGATATCTACAGTGTGTGCTTAACATGCTGACTTCCGGTTTTTCGGCGTTGTGCTTTTTACGCGTTTCATCGCTAACTTCCATCCATCCATCCATTTTCTGTACCACTTATCCTCACTAGGGTCGCGGGCGTGATGGAGCCTATCCAGCTATCTTCGGGCGAGAGGGAGGGTACACCCTGAACTGGTCGCCAGCCAATCGCAGGGCACATAATAAACAAACAACCATTCGCACTCACATTCACACCTACGGGCAATTTAGAGTCTTCAATCAACCAACTATGCATGTTTTTTGGGATGTGGGAGGAAACCGGAGTGCCCGGAGAAGACCCACGTAGGCACGGGGAGAACATGCAACCTCCACACAGGCAGGGCCGGGATTTGAACCCCGGTCCTCAGAACTGTGAGGCAGATGTGCTAACCAGTCTTCCACCATGCCGCCGTCGCTAACCTTAGAAGGACTTTTAAAAATAATAAGCTCATTCTTAAACCGTAAGGAGTTGAACGTACAGATACTTGTGTTTAAAAAGTAAGGAGTAAAAGCAAAAAGTTGCCAGAAAAATACAGTACAGGTACCTGAAAAATCTACTTAAGTATAGTAACGACGTACAAGTACTGTTATTTCCCAACTTTGCAAACTGTCATGTTTAGTTGCGTGTGTCACCTTTTCTGCCCACTGCAAAAAATTGATTTATAGGAAAGTAAAAAAAAAAAGAAAAAAAGCTGAAGGTAAATATATCTTATTTTAAGCCTAAAAGAAAAAATAATCTTGATCAGCAAATTTTGCAAATGTATCTCAAATTTTGCAAATGTATCTCAAATTAAAAAAAAGTAAATTTTCAAGGTCACAAGCGTTTGCATAAAATCCAGAACAGAAGAGCAAGACTTTTTTTTTCTTATTTTAAGATTGCACAACTTCAATTTAAGAATTTCGGGAATTACACCATTTCAATGTTTTTGCACCACACAAACAACTAAATGTGAACGGCTCTGTAGAATCAGAACTACATGACCTATACATGCATATAGCCTGAAAATATAGTTTATCCTATTTCATAAAAAGGTAGTCAAATATTTGCCATGTGGTACATCATGGTGGCCGGGCCTGCACCCATGGGGCCCTTTCAGGCTGTAACGTGGGTCCCCCATCCCATGGGCTCACCACCTGTGGGACGGCGCGTCAGGGTCAGGTGCAGTGTGAGCTGGGCGGTGGCCGAAGGAAAGGAGCTTAGCGAGCCGATCCCCTGCTATAGAAGCTGGCTCAAGGGACGTGGAATGTCACAGCTCTGGCAGGGAAGGAGCCCAAGTTGGTGGGTGAGGTTGAGAAGTTCTGACTAGATAGTCTGGCCCGCCTCCACACATAGCTTGTGGTCTGGTACCAGTCCTCTTGAGAGGGGTTGCACTTTCTTCAACTGTGGAGTTGCCTACAGTGAGAGATGCCGAGCATATGTGGGTATACTTATTGGCCCCCAGCTTGGCGCCTGTACATTGGGGTTCACCCCGGTGGACGAGAGGCTTTTGGGTGGGGGGACTGTTGTTTGTGCCTATGCACCAAACAGCAGTTCAGAGTAGACTTCTGTGCTCATCACGGATTGTCCATTACGAACACCATGTTCAAGCATAAGGCTGTCCATACGTGCACTTGGCACCAGGCCACCCAAGGTCGCAGTTCGATGATCAACTTTGTAGTCATGTCGTCGGACTTGCGGCCGCATGTCTTGGACACTGGGTTGAAGAGAGAGGCGGAGTTGTCAACTACTGATCACTACCTGGTGGTGAGTTGGCTCCGATGGTGGGGGAAGATGCCGGTTCGACCTGGCAGGCACAAACGTATTGTGAGGTTCTGCTGGGAACGTCTGGCAGAATCCCCCGTCAGAAGCAGTTTCAACTCCCACCTCCGGCAGAACCCACATCTCGGGGGAGGCGGCGGACATTGAGTCCGAGTGGACCATGTTTTGCTCCTCCATTGCTAAGACGGCCGACCGGAACTGTGGCCGTAAGGTGGTCGGTGCCTGTTGTAGCGGCAATCCCCGAACCA
Source organism: Phyllopteryx taeniolatus (assembly GCF_024500385.1). NCBI lineage: Eukaryota > Metazoa > Chordata > Actinopteri > Syngnathiformes > Syngnathidae > Phyllopteryx > Phyllopteryx taeniolatus. Next base: position 221,969 of record NW_026903162.1, read on the forward strand.
GTTGGTGGACACCAACAGTGAGGAATGCCATCAAGCTGAAGAAGGAGTCCTATCGGGCATTTTTGGCCTGTGGGCTTCCTGAGGCAGCTGATGGGCTAGCCAAGTGGAATGCAGTTTTGGTGGTCGCTGAAGCAAAACCCAGGCGTGGGAGGACTTCAGTTAGGCCATACAGAAAGACTTCCGGATGGCTTCATGGAAATTCTGGTCCACCATCTGGCGTCTCAGGAGAGTGAAGCAGTACACCATCAACACTGTGTATAGTGGGGATGGGGCGCTGCTGACCTCGACTCGGGCCGTTGAGTCGGTGGTGAGAATATTGGTCTCATCAGACAGGTGTTTTTTTTTTTTTTTTTTTTTTTAGCAAACTATGCATGCTTTCATGCGTCTTGCACTGAGAAGAGACTTCTGTCGGGCCACTCTGCCATAAAGCCCTGACTGGTGGAGGGCTGCAGTGATGGTTGACTTTCTAGAACTTTCTCCCATCTCCCGAATGCATTTCTGGAGCTCAGCCACAGTGATCTTTGGGTTCTTCTTTACCTCTCTCATCAAGGCTCTTCTCCCCCAATTGCTCAGTTTGGCCGGACGTGCTCTTAGGAACCTTAAGTGCAGCAGAAATTTTATTGTAACCTTGGCCAGATCTGTGCCTTGCCACAATTCTGTCTCTGAGCTCTTCAGGCAGTTCCTTTGACCTCCTGATTCTCATTTACTCTGACATGCACTGTGAGCTATAAGCTATAGACAGGTGTGTGGCTTTCCAAATCAAGTCCAATCAGTATAATCAAACACAGATGGACTCCAATAAAGGTGTAGAACCATCTCAAGGATGATCAGAACAAATGGACAGCACCTGAGTTAAACATACGAGTGTCACAGCAAAGGGTGTGGGAATACCTATGGCTGTTTGATATTTCAGTTTTTCTTTTTTAATAAATCTGCAAAGATTTCAACAATTCCATTTGTTTCTGTCAATATGGGGTGCTTTGTGTAGATTAATGAGGAAAAAAACTGAGCTTAAATGATTTTAGCAAAATGGCTGTAATATAACAGAGAGTGAAAAATTTAAGGGGGTCTGAATACTTTCCGTACCCACTTTCAGTGAAACGGCACAAGCTTTTACATAGTATGCAGTACATATATTGTGTGCCCCTCGCTCGAGTAGCATAACACGCTGCACAGAAAGTCTTTGCTGTGTGTTGGCCTGTCATATAGGCAAAAGTACAGATGGCCGTACTGCGTGGGTCTTTTTCGTCCATACTGCCCAGTGCATAACCGTAATAGAATCGTAGGTATATACAAGGAAATCCTCACTTGTGTGCGCTGCTTTGCGGCTGCACCATGGCGGCTGCGAGATTTAGTTCGCTTGCTGGCGGTTGAGGTCCTGATGGCCGTAGGAAAAATAGTTTGCACCGCAGCTGGTTTAGCCTTTACGGGTGTATCCAATGCTTTCTTCCAAGTCTTTCTCAAAACATGCCGGTTCGAAGTGATCAGCACGGAGTTTGGAATGCTTGTTAGGCACCCATAGCGGATGACGTTTCTTCCCCTGTTGAATGACTTTCCCTATCCACAGGTCACGTATTCCTTTTTCACATGGAAAGCCCCCCCCTAAAAAACTCTTGCCATTGCCTGAACCATTTGTACAATCAAATGCCACACAATAAACCATCGTGACGTCGCTAAATCATACAATATACAAGGGTGGGAACAGCAGCATGGAACAACAGCACACAACGCCGAATGAACACGCTGTTTGGCTCGTGTGACGTCACAGTGCTGGATAAAGCCGAAGACAGGAAGGCGCTAGATGCAAAAAGCAGAAGGCACATTCTGCAGCATATTTTTTGATTTAACTGTATATCTGCTACATAATCACTTCGAAATGCCAGATGTGGTTTGTAAAGGGGTTCTAGAGTTATCAAGAAACATTTTAACATCTTTCTCCTCTGACCTTTAACAGAATACGAAATAGCACAGCTAAACACAGTAATCACAATGTGTTGAACAGTGTCATCTCCTTGTTCCAGACTCTGAAAACAGTCTGGCTTTGCGGTGTTTGAGGACGCGCACAGGGAAATTTCCTTTGTTGCTGAGTATTTTTCATGTCACTTATTTAAAGACTCATTGTAAAACTTAGAACATTCTTTTTGTTTTTCGATTCAGCATTGTTCAATCCAAAGGAAATAGCAAAGGTCACAAGCATGCTGGAGAACACCTGAAACATACTCCATCAAGAAGTGGAGATACCAGTTTGTGAGGCAGATTTTTTTATTTATTTTTTCTATTTTCATGCTTCACTGAGGAATGTACACACTAGAAGCGTAACAGGCTTACGTCCTGGCCGTGGAACAGTGGGTCAGCGTCTCTAGTACTGTCTATGTTTTTGTGTTGTTCGTTCGTCTTTGGAGACATTACGCGACTTCATTACACAAGGGAAGACTTGCTAAACAGAGAGTCTACTCCAGACTTTCAGCAACTTTTACAATTTTTTTCTCAGAGTTACTCCCCTGCGGAGAGGCTCTGATCTATGCTCTGGAAGAGAGGATTTCGAATGCCGCTCCCGTCAATTCACCTGGCAAATCTACGCTCTCTACCCAACAAAATGGATGAGCTTCATCTTCTCACAAAGACCAGTAAAGACTGGACGTTCCGCTGCCCTCTGCTTCATGGAGACATGGCTATGGGAATGCGTCCCCTATGGCACCATAATGATTCCGGGCTTCTAACTACACTGAGCGGACCGATCAGGACTGCTGGAAAAATCATCTGTACTCCCTACCAACCCTTGAGGACTTCCACGCTGCCAGAACTAAGACAAGAGCATGCAAAATCCTTTTGGCCCCTCCATATCCTGGTCACCACCTCTTCCCTCAGGTAGCCGCGATCGATCAATGCAAACTACAACAAGCAGACATTCCAACAGCTTCTTCCCTCTTGCCTTTAAATTGTTAGAGGATTCTGCATCATTTGCACAACTGTAATTTTATCAGCATTACCACATTACTGGTAACCTTTTATTGCTAAGTGACTCTCCGAAGCGTGTTTTTATGTCTCAAAAGTATTTTTTGTCAAAATTGTTTTGTATTGTTGTACTAGAGCGGCTCCAACCAACAGAGATAACTTCCTTGTGTGTTTTTGACATACTTGGCAAATAAAGAGGATTCTCATTCTAAAGGGTGTATCAGAATTCTCTCAACAAGTCTACATGAGCATTGTGGTCTTTGAGAAGGCGTTTGACCGCATCAGGAGTCACCAACATGGTGTCTGCAGGCACCAGATAGCCCCCAAGGTCCACATGGGTAGCCACTGGGCCTGTTCTAAAAATATGGGATTGGACATTGTGATTTCCTATTAATGCTATAGAAGTGATTATTTGAAAATGCAAAGACTTTACAGAAATAAAACTGAACTAGAAATAGTTACTACTACAGCCATTGCAGCCTGGTTAAACTGGAAGGGGGATCCCTCCATCTTGTTGTAAAAGGGAAGGCCACTTTATTTGGGAATTGTAGGGGAGGAGGAGCGCAGTGCCTGGCCCGTCGTTTCCGTGATGTGACAACTCGTGTCATGAAAGGAATGAGGCAAACACACATTGTACTAAGTTACATAAAATAAATCGATTGGTCCTGTTAAGTTTGTGCTCCCAATTATTAATTGTTTTCAAATATCTCTTAGTTTGTATTCTGACCAAACTAAATGTTATGTTTATTGATGAGATTGAGTTTGATTATTTGACTGACAGGTCCGCCATTTAATATGGATGTGTTCAATAAATATCTGCCACCCGCAGCTGATCGCAGTTGTGCCTAAGGGGCATGTCAAACAGCATAAAGTCTCTGCTTCATGTTTTTCCCTTTCATCTAATATTTCGGTGCTATATCTCTTTTTTGGTTTTTGGTTCATAACACCAAGCCGCTGCATGGCTACTCTGTTAACAGGTTATGGGCCCAGAGCAACCCAGACGTAATCAGACTAACTCAGAGACAGTTTTGACCACGTGTTCGGCACAGTATAGCACCATGAGTAGACCAATGGCAGATACAAGCCGGTGGTCTCGCCTCTCGTTTGATGGAGACGAAAAAGGCTATCAAATATGAAAAGCAACATTTTTAGGCCACCTTTGTCTAAAAGGCTTGAAGTCGTAGAAGAGCTGCGAGTGGATGAAGTCAAGAACACCAAAGCATATGCTGAATTTATCAAGTTTTTAGATCGCTGGTCATGCAAGAGGCAGCCGACGATGGGCAAAAGGCGTTTTCAGAGACTGCTACCATTTTCAGATAGTACTACCAAGGTAAAGGAGATCCTCGTTAATCAGCCTTTATACCGAATTAACATCACTCCACAAGTCTGAGAGCGAAAGTGTGCTATCACAGCTTACAGAAATGCTGGTGAAAAGTCAAGTGATGGACTACTGGTAACTATGCTTCTGAAGGACTTGGCGAGTCCTTTAACCATTTGCAATCCATGTCACAGACCGAGACTGCACACGCCAAGTCACCGGCGAGATGGAAGGCCCAGAGTATGCTTTCCGAGTGAGCGAGTAAACGTGGGAGGCCTGATGGTCCACTGCGGGGCAACCTCGCATATTGTGACAGATAAGTTTAAAAGGTTTGATGAGGAGTTCCAAACCGAGCCAATGCATGGAGCTGGCTGACGGCACAAGATGCAAGGGGGTAAGCAGAGCGCAGCGGCGACGCAGAGAGATGAATGTGATGATCGATATAAGGGAAGTTTTGATATGCAAATATGGCATGAAATTCTGGGGCACTGTAACGTTGTTGACATCTGATTCTCGAGCAGGGATGGGCAAACTACAGGCCACGCACCACATCTGGCCCGTTGATCATTTCAATCTGGCCCGCTAAAGCTTGGTACAGAATCGCCCAAATCATATCAAAATCATGACTACATTCATTTGACCTTGTCCTATAATGCCGAGTGGTTCCACCAGCAGGTTGTGAGGTAATTCCCAGTGGTTCCACCAGGTTGTCCTGTAATGTCCAGTGGTTCCATCAGGTTGCGCCGTAGGTACAGTGATACATTGACTTTGACTTTGGCTGTTCGGTTTACTCTGCTACCGTTCTGAACCCTTCGTCAACCATGAGTTGGCGAAAGAAAAGAAAAGTTGATAGTGAGTGCCGAGTGTTTAATATAGAATGGAGTACTGAATACTTTTTCACTGAAGTCCGGTCAAAGGCTGTATGTCTAATTTGTTAAGAAACCATTGAGCTTTAGAGGAATATAACATCAGCCGTCACTTTTCTACCAAGCATGCTGATTATGCTAACAGCCAATCAACGCAGGAACTGATGGCTACGGCTCAGTGGTTAAAATCAAGCTTGCAGGCTCAGCAAAACACCTTTATCTGACAAAATGCTATCCAAGATTCAGTCACACAATACCCTGAAATAGCGCCACGGGAGTTGCAGATGGAACTGATTGATCTCCAATCTGATAGTGTCATAAAAGAGAAATTCAACTCAAACTGGATGAGTTTTGCGCTTCATTAAGCGCAGACAAATTTCCAAAAATCCAGAAGATGGCACAGAGGATGCTGGTGGTGTTTGGCTCTACATATGTGTGTGAACAGACATTTAGTGTGATGAACACCAACAAAACATCCTACAGATCCCAGCTGAGTGATGAACACCTCAGATATGTTCTGAGAATTGCTACAACAAAACAAATATCAGACTTCAATGCACAGGCAAAAAAAGGTGATCAACAAAACAACACTGTTCCCATTAAAAGTAAATCTAAGTATTAACACTGCAATGCTTTTTAAAAAAAAATATATATATATATATATATTTGTAAGTATCTGGTTCTGGCTTGGCCCGCCTGTCAAATCTTAAAAGTCAATGTGGGCCCTGAGCCAAAAAGTTAGCCCAACCCTGTTCTAGAGGTTCTAAATGTTGTTGAAGGTATGAAACTTAAAGCTCCAACAAATAAACCTCACCATTGTGAAGTTTGCATTAAGGAGGATTTTTTTTCAGACTAGAAACACAGATCGTGATGTTAGACCTAAAACACCTCGAGAGCTAGTGCACACAGATTTTGCAGGACCAATCCAACCAGAGTCAAGAGATGGTCACAGATACTGTATGCACTATAACTGATGACTTTTTTAGTGCAGTGTTTGTCTATTTCCTACAGAAAAAAAGGGACACAGCACTTGCTACAGGGAAGTTATAGCTGATACAGTCCCATATGGATAATTGAAATGTTGGAGATCTGATAATGGTACTGAATATACGGGGGAAAGTTTCAAGGCTCTACTAAATAAACAGACAAGAAACATCAGCACCTTACTCTCCTCACTAGAATGGTACTGCTGAGTGCAATTGGCACACACTTTTTTTTTTATATGGCACGGTGCATATTAATCAAATCTAAACTGTGCAATTGTGAACTTATGTAGACGAGACTGCCGTTGTGGTGAGAAATAGATGTTTCAGTAACTGCACAATGAAGACACCAATCCAAGCATAACGAACACCATGTTCATGCATAAGGGTGTCCACACGTGCACTTGGCACCAGGACACCCTAGGTCGCAGTTTGATGATCGACTTTGTGGTCATGTCATCGGACTTGCGACCGCATGTCTTGGAAACTCGGGTGAAGACAGGGGCGGAGCTGTCGACTGATCACCACCTGGTGGTGAGTTGGCTCCGATGGTGGGGGCAGATGCCGGTGTGACGTGGCAGGCCCAAACGTATTGTGATGGTCTACTGGGAACGTCTGGCGGAATCCCCTGTCAGAAGGAGTTTCAATTCCCACCTCCGACAGAACTTTGCTCGTGTTCCGGGGGAGGCGGGGGAGTCCTATTGGGCCATTTTGGCCTGTGGGACTCCTGAGGCAGCTGATGGGTACCGGCTGGCCAAGCGGAATGCAGCTTTGGTGCTCGCTGAAGCAAAAATTCGGGCATGGGAGGAGTTCGGTGAGGCCATGGAGAAAGACTTCCGGACGGCTTCAAGAAAAATTCTGGTCCACCATCCGGCATCTCAGGAGGGGGAAGCAGTGCACCATCAACACTGTGTATAGTGGGGATGGGGCGCTGCTGACCTTGACACAGGACGTTGTGAGCCGGTGGGGAAAATACTTCGAAGACCTCCTCAATTCCACCGACATGCCTTCCCATGAGGGAGCAGAGTTTGGGTTCACTGTGGCGGGCTCTCCTATCTCTGGGGTTGAGGTCACCGAGGTGGTTAAAAAGCTTCTCAGTGGCAGGGCCCCGGGGGTGGATGAGATTCACCCGGAGTTCCTCAAAGCTCTGGATGTTGTAGGGCTGTCCTGTTTAACACGCCTCTGCAACATCGCGTGGACATCGGGGACAGTGCCTCTGGATTGGCAGACTGGGGTGGTGGTCCCCCTTTTTAAGAAGGGGGACCGGAGGGTGTGTTCCAACTACAGGGGGATCACACTCCTCAGCCCCCCTGGTAAGGTCTATTCAGGGGTGCTGGAGAGGAGGCTCCGTCGGGAAGTTGAATCTCAGATTCAGGAGGAGCAGTGTGGTTTTCTTCCTGGCCGTGGAACAGTGGACCAGCTCTACACTCTTAGCAGGGTCCTCCAGGGTGCATGGGAGTTCGCCCAACCAGTCTACATGTGTTTTGTGGACTTGGAGAATGCGTTCGACCGTGTCCCTCGGGGTGTCCTGTGGCAGGTGCTTCGGGAGTATGGGGTACCGAACCCCCTGATATGGGCTGTTTGGTCCCTGTACGACCGGAGTAAGAGTTTGGTCCGCATATCCGGCAGTACGTCGGACTCGTTTCCGGTGAGGGTTGGACTCCGCCAAGGCTGCCCTCTGTCACCGATTCTGTTCATAACTTTTATGGACAGAATTTCAAGGCGCAGCCGAGGCGTAGAGGGGGTCCGGTTTCGTGGCCTCAGTATTGCATCTCTGCTTTTTGCAGATGATGTGGTTCTGTTGGCTTCATCAAGCCATGACCTCCAACTCTCACTGGAGCAGTTCGCAGCTGAATGTGAAGCGGCTGGGATGAGAATCAGCACCTCCAAATCTGATACCATGGTCCTCAGTCGGAAAAGGGTGGCGTGCCTTCTCTGGGTCGGGGATGAGATCCTGCCCCAAGTGGAGGAGTTCAAGTATCTTGGGGTCTTGTTCACGAGTGAGGGAAGAATGGAACGGGAGATCGACAGGCAGATCGGTGGAGCGTCTGCAGTGATGCGGACTTTGTACCGATCCGTTGTGGTAAAGAAGGAGCTAAGCCGAAAGGCGAAGCTCTCGATTTACCAGTCGATCTACGTTCCTACCCTCACCTATGGTCCCGAGAACAAGACCCAAAGAACAAGATCCAGGATACAAGCGGCCGAAATGAGTTTCCTCCGCAGGGTGTCCGGGCTCTCCCTTAGAGATAGGGTGAGAAGCTCGGTCATACGGGAGGATCTCAGAGTAGAGCCGCTGCTCCTTCACATCGAGAGGAGCCAGATGAGGTGGGCTGGGGCATCTGATTCGGATGCCTCCCGGACGCCTCCCTGGTGAGGTGTTCCGGGCACGTCCCACCGGGAGGAGACCCCGGGGATGACCCAGGACACGCTGGAGAGACTACATCCTTCGGCTGGCCTGGGAACGCCTCGGGATCCCCCCGGAAGAGCTGGATGAAGTGGCTGGGGAGAGGGAAGTCTTGGCGTCCCTGCTAAAGCTAATGCCCCCGCGACCCGACCTCGGATAAGCGGTAGAAAATGGATGGATGGATGGTTATCTTCCATCCATCCCATCCATTTTCAACACCGCTTATCCTGGTTAGGGTCGCGGGACGCTGGAGCCTATCCCAGCTGACTTAGGGCGAAAGGCGGACTACACCCTGAACTGGTCGCCAGTCAGTCGCAGGGCACATATAGACACGGACAACCATTCGCACTCACATTCACACCGTCACTGAGTGGGAACTGAACCCACGCTGCCTGCACCAAAGTCAGGCGAGTGTACCACTACACCTGGATAGATATCTAACTCAAAATAACTTTGTACCGAACCAACTGACCGGCTGTCAACTGTTTACAACAGAGAAACAAAACATAAGGTGATAATAGTTATTTGGATTGACTGGTGACAAGTCATAGGTGTACCCCACCTCTTGGTCAGTCAGTCACCCAAACGCCAGTCACCACGCACATGCCTGTATCACTTCAACTTTAAACTTACACTGATGACTATTTTTTACAATTAATATTCACAGAGGCGGCATGGTGACCGACTGGTTAGCACATCTGTCTCAGAGTTCTGAGGACCGGAGTTCAAATCCCGGCCCCACCTGTGTGGAGTTTGCAGGTTCTCCCCGTGCCTGCGTGGGTTTTCTCTGGGTACTCCGGTTTCCTCCCACATCCCAAAAACATGCATAGTAGGTTGATTGAAGACTCTACATTGCCCGTAGGTGTGAATGTGTTGTTTGTTTATATCTGCCCTGCGATTGGCTGGCGACCAGTTCAGGGTGTACCCCGCCTCTCGCCCGAAGATTGCTGGGATAGGCTCCAGCACGCCCGTGACCCTTGTGAGGAAGATGAATGAATAATATTCACAGATGTTTTTAACCTCAATGCTGATATACATTAACAGCTCCAGTGTGTGTCAATTAGTGGTTTCATTAATTATATCAATGTATCGATTTATATTCTTATGATCCAACTGGATGAATCCGTGCTTGGCAAGTTCGCCAAACAAAAATATATCAATTTAGCTTGTTTTAAAAGATAATTCAATTGTATTGATACGAGGAAATAACATGGCAGACTTTATTTGGAGACGTGTATGTGTTATATTTCCAAGAACGTTTGTAATTCCTTTAACTTCGCTTTATTTTTCAGTAAGCACACAATTAGCAAAACGGCACTTTCTTCATCCATCATCATTTTTCTTCCTTGTTTCCTTTTCTACTACACCCCACATCTGGTCAATCATTTCCGTACTGCCCCTAGTGGTTGGACGAGACACCACAGTATGTGTTTGCGTTGCTTTGTAAGCACTTTTATTGATGTTTAAGATGTCAGTCTGTCTGGTGGATTGCAGATCAGTAAGGATAGTGTGTGTGTATCGCAGCACTCACCCTGCACGTTGAAGCCTATCAAGCTTGCTAGCTTAGTTTAGCTTGCTAGCCGCTACTTTGTGACACAAAAGAGGAGTGCTTCCTTTATAGCAATTAGTATTTGACTGTTTAGAACAGGGATTCTCAAACTTTGGGTCCAACCAGGGACTCCTTGCAGTGGATAATTTTTTTTAAAGGACCCCCTCATAATTGTAACAACAATTGAACATATATTTTCTGGAAAAAGTAAACTCTTACTTGAGATAATATAAATAACAGTAAGTTGTTGTTATACCCTTTCCCCTTTGTTTTATTGCAAAGCAATACAAGTAAATTAAGAAAATCTTTATATTTAATAACCATTATTAATTTTACCTGGTTCCCTTACAAGAAACAACAGGAATCTAGGAAATTTCACCTGGACTGTCCTATATGCTGGTATTTTTATTTAACAGTCACACTTGATGAATTTGTGGCTAAAAAGTCACTGAATTGTTTTGGATCGTATTGTTCTAAATTAACCAATATTGTCCTTCAATCGAATCGGTAACCATAAATCGTGATAAAAATCGTGATATGAATTGAACCATTGCTAAAATGAATCATTACACCACTAGTGTCAATGAACCTAGACCTACCTGGTACCGGAGGGTTTTGTTGTGGCAACTGGAGAATTGTTGCTCCATGAATGAGTCACTGAAGAGCGCTGCCATATTGTTGTGCTTTAAAGAATGTTAAAATTGGAAAGTAAAAGTCATTATTCTTTAATTGTACAATGAAAACTGGCATGTAGTATGTCTTTAATATTGTAAATATGTGGATGGAGACTGTCTTCCTGGCACTCACTTGGCTTGGGTTAAAGTCCAGTGCAATGCTTTGCAGAGGGGGAACAGGCTGATGTTGATGTTGGTGCTGCTGCTGGCAGTGACGCGCCTGGTCCACTGCATGCTGGGATTGCTGGTAGAGTGGATAAGGAGGGGGTGGCTCCCTTGGCGTGTTGCTGGTATCTAAAGGAATTCCCTATATAATACAAAGAAAGCCAGATTGGCTCACGAGTGGTTTTAAGGTAATTAAGACTTAAATAGGGGGTCCATTGGTTTATGGTGGTCCCCACATGGAAGGTTTCGAGGCTTAGAACGACATCAATGTACTAGTTTGTCAAGAGTAATGGTCACTGTAATGGTCTTTGAGGTCTGACTCTCTCAGACATTTTTTCACATCAGAAATAATGTTATACACTGTTTTTTGCATTGGTAGATATTTGTACACAAAGGCTGGAGGACTTTACATCTATGTACACACCTTCTTTGTTTAATTACGCAGTTTTATTTCAGTATTTTGAATCAAGTAAATATGTTGTTACATTGCCACTGTATTTATTAAAATGCTTGGTATATGTACCTGTGTGATAGGGGACAATGATGGAGACATTGTGGGAGACAACTGCTTAGACACGCCCCGACGCTGCTCAGTGCCAGGAGAAAGGGTGAGCGGGCTGATGGGTGCTGGTCTTCGCCGAGGGGAGTTACCAGAAAGGCGCAGAGAAGAATTTATGGACGGATTGCTGAGAGAAGACTGAAGCTGACAGTTGTTGAGGGAAGCTTGAATTGTGGGATTACTCAGAGAAGAGGAGCGGCCTGCAAACAAACACATAAAAGACATCAAATCATTGATTAGCCAGATTCAAAGGGCTGAACTGAGTCATGTTTCCTTCAAGTGTTAGAGAGTGGATGGCCTTTGTTTGCACAACAAGGTGTGTCTTGGTCAGATGGAAACAGTTGCATCAGATATGTAAATATAATGAGGCCATGTCAGGGTGGCACTGTGTCACACACCAATGATATTCAACAAATGAGAATTTCATTAGGAGCACGTAACAACAACAATCAACAGCTTTGATTTGACAGCTTGCAATTTGTGTTCTTAATGCACCACTCATTACTGTTGGTAACCCCAAAGGTGGTATGCTTCAGAAATTTTGACAATGGCACAAAATGGATTGTCAAACTCAACCAAACTGTATTGCTTGGTAGAAATGTGATTCATTAAAGCCATGAAAACCTGGGCAACTGAAGGCTTTTCGAATCCAAGAGAAATTGTTGATGCTACAGTTGAATACATTGTCTTATATTTACAGCATTCGTTCTAAACCCAAGCCAAAATCACCAGCCTATATTCTTGTCATTAGGGCTCTTTATTGTGGGAGGAGAGTAAGAGAGCCAAATACAGAAAACAGACACAGAGACAAACTGAGAGAAGAAAAGCGGTCATTGTAGGAACCAATGGGTCAAAAGGTCCTGTTGTGCTCCGTAAGGCTGGACTGTGCTTAACCACACAGATACAAACTACAGAAACCCATAGGGAGCAGACATGGCAGCCGAAGTACAACTTTGGAACTTTTGAGACAGAGAGATTATTCACAGAGAGAATTGTGGTTCAACCAAATTATTTAAAAAAAAACAAAAAAACACATGAAACAGGTCTGGACAAAAATGCTGGTACCCTTAACTTAATATTTTGTTGCACAACCTTTTGAGCCAATCACTGCAATCAATTGATTTTTTTTCTGTTCAATGAGATTTCTACCCCTCTTAGCAGGTATTTTAAGCCAACTCTTCAAGAGCAAACTGCTCAAGATGTTTCAGGTTTGAAGGGTGCTTTCTCCAAATGGCATGTTTCAGGTCCTTCCATAGATATTCCCTAAGATTTAGATCAGGGCTCATCGAAGGCCAGCTCAGAATTGTCCAATGTTTTGCTCTTTAGCCATTCTGGTGTGTTTTTAGCTGTGTTTTGGGTCATTATATCCTGTTGCAAGACCCGTGACCTGTAACTGAGACAATGGGCACCACATTTCTCTCTAGAAAACCTTAATAGTCTTGAGATTTCATTGTACCCTGCACAGATTTAAGACACCCTGTGCCAGAGGCAGCTAAGCATTCCTAGAACATAACAGAGCCCCCTCCATGTTTCACAGTAAGGACAGTGTTCTTTTCTTGGTATGGTTCATTTTTGCATCAATGAACATAGAGCTGATGTGCCTTGCCAAAAAGTTTTGTCTCGTCGGTCCATAGGACATTCTCCCAAAAGCTTTGTGGCTTGTCAACATGCAGTTTGGCAAAAATTCCCAATATTGAGAATACAGTCCCTCAAATGACTGAAGTATCAAAAGTATGGACATTTAATTGTGAGAGACAATCTTCTAGCATGAGAGGCATTGACATTTCAGACACTGCTGATCCTTCCCCGCGCGAGTGATGCCACTCCGGCTGGCGTAATGGCATCTCGCATTCAGTGCTCTTTTTGTTTTATTTGTGAGCATTTTTGCTTGGAAACGCCATTTCCTGCTGGGCAAAGCCTACGAACAGTCAGGATATTCTCAGTTTATGATTACGCAGCGAACAAAAGATGCAGCAAATTTTAGTAAGCATAACTCAACTCCATTATCTCCTTTGTCCACAATGTATGCATATACATTTTGTTTTGCTATTGTAAAATTGTACAAGATTCCAAGTACTAAATTGTAATTTTATGTATTGCGTGTTTTGAAAGCAGCTACATCGTTACTACAATCACGTTCTGCTCGTTGGTTGACAAATAAGCGTTTTATATTCAAATAAAACAAGGTGTTTCTTTCCTCAACCCAACGCCCCCGACGCCCCATGTATGATGATATTAAGTTAAAGGTATGCTGCTGTTACATTCATTTATTTACAAACATTGATTTATGAAAAGTCAAAAAACAGAATATATGTAAACACGTGCATGCCTGTTGTTATGCTTTACTTTTATTTGAACATGTTTCCATTATGTCATTTAAAATTATGAAAAAGAAATTACCTGTTTAGTCAGCCACCATTTGTTGCAGACAAACTTCATATTCAAAGTAAAATATTTGGCAGATAAAACTCAATCTTTATTTCGTACGAAGTTATAGGACAAAAAATCTCCCGAAAACATTCGATCGCAGGCAAAGAGAATTAAAATTATGGATTATAACACTTAATTTAAAACAGACTTCCTTCTATTACAAGAAACGCACCTTATTGAGACAGAAGAAAAATGCCTCATTGACTAATTTCACTCAGGCTATCTTGGCCTTTTATAACAGTAGACAGAGGAGTCTCAATACTAGTCCATAAAAGACTACTTTTCACAATAAATAGTACAGTAGCAGATCCAGAAGGCCGATACATAATTATATAGGCTACAATATTTAACAAACTTTACACAATTGTCAATGTATACGCTCCTAATAAAGATGATCCAGCCTTTTTTCACATGCTCTTTTCACACTTGTCAGGCAATTCTACAATTATCATGGGAGGTGATTTTAACCCTCCGCTAAATTGCTAAAATCTCAAAAATAGCATTGAGCGCCAATGCCCCAATAGACGAGAGCAGCATACGGACGACTTTGGTCTTGTTGATAAGGAGGCTGAAAAACCGTACAAAAAGAGATTACACATTTTTCTTGTCGGGTCACCGCTCTTTCTCAAGAAAAGTTTTTTTTTTTTTAAACAATTCCGCAGCTCAAAGAACTACCTCCAAAATACATCCAACCATCATCAGCGACCATGTACCAATTTCTCTCAATATAAAAATAGAGTCAACTTTAGGACCCCTACCAACATGGCGCTTCAACACCTCCCAACCGAAGGACCCGGATTTTGATTCGTGAGGGAATGGGACGAGTTTTTGAAATTCAACGACTCCCCAACCATATCCCCATCTCTGCTGTGGGAAACAGGGAAAGCTCTATTGAGAGGTCGAATCATATCATACTCTTCGTGAAAGAAAACACAAGAACAAAAATTAAACCCCTCACAGAAGAATATGCAAATAATCCGACAGATATGCTTAAAAACCAACTTCGCACCCTAAGCGAGAATCATGACCCTAGACCTGGCCTGGCCAACCCGCGGCTCGCGAGCCTCATGCGGCTCTTTAACTAGTTTCATGCGGCTCTTCAGGAGCTGTCACATGACATGCGTCAAAAATGCTTGGCTGGCGCTGTCATTCACTCCCCCTACAGCTAGATGGCACACTGACCATGTAAGCCTGTTTGAGTGACGTCAAACGAGCGACGAGAGAATCTTTGGTGTGACATCATTTGTGTTGTAAACAATTTCCGTCAAGTTACCTCTTGAAATGGCAGGGGAAAAAAGCACAGCCAAAAGAAAATATGAAGAAGAACACAGGACGTTTTTGCCAGAGTGGGAGAGTTTATATTTTTTTGTTAAACGTAATGGCAAGCCGATCTGCCTTATATGTCACGCAGCATTAGCGCATTTCAAAGCTTCAAATCTTCAGCGTCACTTCAGCTCACTCCACCCTAACATCGAACAGGAATTTCCAAAAGGGACTGAACTTCGCAAGAACAAGTTGGTCGCTTTGAAAAGCAAGGCAGAAAAGCAGGTGCAGTTTTGCAAAAAATTTACAAAACACTCGGACACCGTAACGCTTGCATCATATCAGCTGGCTTGGAAGCCAGACTGTTTGAAAGCCCCGCTCGTCACAGATGAGGCTGCGGCTGAGTTGGAGATGATCGACCTTTGTGAGGAGGATCAACTGAAAGCTGTTTTAAGGGAAGACCGTTGAGTTCTGGAAAAGTGTGCCAATTGAAAAATACCCCAACATCAAACGAGCTGCGCTTAAGATACTGTCCATGTTTGGGTCAACGTACGTCTGCGAGTCTGTGTTTTCTACCCTGAAACATGTGAAATCAAAGCATCGATCTGTTCTGACTGACACTCATTTGAAAGAATTGCTTAGAGTGGCAACAACAGAATACAAGCCAGATTTGAAGAGGATTGTTCAAGATAAGGAATGCCAGAAGTCTCACTAAGCAGCATAGTAAGAGAAATATGTTATTGAAAATTATTCTATTGTTGTTTGTGGACTTGCTTGAACTGAGAGTTTGTGTGTGTGAGACAGTGCACACAATGTTAACTGTTGAAAATTACTGATATTATCATGTTGGTGTGGTTATTTTCATTAGATCTGGCTGAGCAGAGGTCTGTGTATGCGTGCATACATGATTAAAAGATGATGTTCATGTGTACCCGTGTATGTGGCTCTTTGCAGTAACACAAAAAAAAGTGGCTCTTAGTCTCTGACTAGTTGGCCACCCCTGCCCTAGACCAACGAGCCACAAAATGCCTTTCTTTTTTGAGAAACATGCCACGAGACCAACTAGCAAAAAGTCAACCCGTTTTGTCACATGGGAAACCACATGACAATTGCCAGAAAAGGTCAGAGAGGGCCTTAATATAGGGGTTCGTCCGGGATTTGAACCCAAGACCTCTCGCACCCAAAGCGAGAATCATGGCACTAGACCAAAGAGCCACAACATTTTTTCGTTTTCCCCTTTTTTGAGTATCATGCCACGAGACCAACGAGCAAAATGTTAACCCCGTTTTGTCACATGGGCCACTACATCACCATCCATCCATCCATTTTCTGAGCCGCTTCTCCTCACTAGGGTCGCGGGCGTGCTGGAGCCTATCCCAGCTGTCATCGGGCAGGAGGCGGGGTACACCCTGAACTGGTTGCCAGCCAATCGCAGGGCACATCGAAACAAACAACCATTCGCACTCACAGTCATGCCTACGGGCAATTTAGAGTCTCCAATGAATGCATGTTTTTGGGATGTGGGAGGAAACCGGAGTGCCCGGAGAAAACCCACGCAGGCACGGGGAGAACATGCAAACTCCACACAGGCGGGGCCGGGGATTGAACCCGGGTCCTCAGAACTGTGAGGCTGACGCTCTAACCAGTCGGCCACCGTGCCGCGCCACTACATCACAATTGGCAGAAAAGGTAAGAGAGGGCCTTAACATAGGGGCTCATCCGGGATTTGAACCCGGACCTCTCACACCCAAAGCGAGAACCATGCCCCTTGACCAAAGAGCCACAAAATCTCTTCATTGACCACTTTTTTGAGCATCATTCCACAAGACCAACGAGCAAACTGTTAAACACGGTTTGTCACATGGGCCACCACATGACAATTGCCAGAAAAGGTCAGGAAGGGCCTTCTCGTTGGGGCTCGTCTGTGATTTGACCGGGGACTCTCGCACCCAAAGCGAGAACAATTGCCAGAAAAGGTCAGAGAAGGCCTTAACATAGGGGCTCGTCCGGGATTTGAAACTGCGAACTCTCGCACCCGAAGCGAGAATCATGCCACGAGACCAACGAGCAAAAAGTCAACCCGTTTTGTCACATGGGCCACCACATGACAATTGCCAGAAAAGGTCAGAGAGGGCCTTCATATAGGGGCTCATCCAGGATTTGAACCCAGGACCTCACGCACCCTAAGCAAGAATCATGACCCTTGACCAACGAGCCACAAAATGCTTTGCTTGACCCCATTTTGAGAATCATGCCACGAGACCAACGAGCAAAACGTTAAACCGGGTTTGTCACATGGGCCACCACATGACAATTGCCAGAAAAGCTCAGGGAGGGCTTTAACAATGGGGATCGTCCAGGATTTGAACCCAGGACCTCTCGCACCCAAAGCGAGAATCATGCCCCTAGACCAACGAGCCACAAAATCCCTTCATTTACCCCTTTTTTGAACAGAAAATGCCTTTCTTGAACCTTTTGAGCATCATGCCACGAGACCAACGAGCAAAATGTTAACCCCGGTTTGTCACAGGGGTCACCACATGACAATTGCCAGAAAAGTTAAGGGAGGGCCAGAAAAGGTCAGGAAGGGGCTTAACAATGGGGCTTGTCCGGGATTTGAACCCGGGACCAACGAGCCACAAAATCCATTCATTGACCCCTTTTTAGCATCAAGCCACGAGATCAACGAGCAAAATGTTAACCCCGTTTTGTCACATGGGCCACCACATGACAATTGCCAGAAAAGGTCAGGAAGGGGCTTCACATAGGGGCTCGTCCAGGATTTGAAACCAAGACCTGTCGCACCCAAAGCAAGAACAATTGCCAGAACATTTCAGAGAGGGTTTTTACATTGGGTTTCGTCCGGGATTTGAACCCAGGACCTCTCGCACCCAAAGCGAGAATCATGCCCCTAGACCAACGAGCCACAAAAACCCTTCATTGACCGCTTTTTTGAACATCATGCCACGAGACCAACGAGCAAAATGATAACCCCGGTTTGTCACATGGGCCACCACATGACAATTGCCAGAAATGTTCAGGGAGGGCTTTAACAATGGGGCTCGTCCAGAATTTGAACCCGGGACCACTCGCAACCAAAGCGAGAATCATGCCCCTAGACCAACGAGCCACAAAATCACTTCATTGACCCCTTTTTTGAGCATCATGCCACGAGACCAACGCAAAACGTCAACCTGTTTTGTCACATGGGCCACCACATGACAATTGCCAGAAAAGTTCAGGGAGGGCTTTAACAATGGGGCTCGTCTGGGATTTGAACCCGGGACCTCTCGCACTCAAAGCGAGAATCATGCCCCTAGACCAACTCGCAAAATGTCAACCTGTTTTGTCACATGGGCCACCACATGACAATTGCCAGAAAAGGTCAGGAAGAGGCTTAACATAGGGGCTCATCCGGGATTTGAACCCGGGACCTCTTGCACCCTAAGCGAGAATCATGCCCCTCGACCAACGAGCCACAAAATGCCTTTCTTGAACCTTTTTTGAGCATCATGCCACGAGACCAACGAGCAAAATGTTAACCCCGGGTTGTCACAGGGGCCACCACATGACAATTGCCAGAAAAGGGTTTAACAATGGGGCTCATCCGGGATTTGAACCCGGGACCTCTCGCACCCAAAGCAAGAATCATGCCCCTAGACCAACGAGCCACAAAATCCCTTCATTTACCCCTTTTTTGAGAGTCATGCCACGAGACCAACTAGCAAAATGGCAACCTGTTTTGTCACATGGGCCACCACATGACAATTGCCAGAAATGTTCAGGGAGGGCTTTAACAATGGGGCTCGTCCGGGATTTGAACCCGGGACCTCTCGCACCCAAAGCGAGAATCATGCCCCTAGACCAACGAGCCACAAAACCCCTTCATTGACCGCTTTTTTGAACATCATGCCACGAGACCAACGCAAAACGTCAACCTGTTTTGTCACATGGGCCACCACATGACAATTGCCAGAAAAGCTCAGGGAGGGCTTTAACCATGGGGCTCGTCCGGGATTTGAACCCGGGACCTCTCGCACCCTAAGCGAGAATCATGCCCTTAGACCAACGAGCCACAAAAACCCTTCATTGACCGCTTTTTTGAACATCATGCCACGAGACCAACGAGCAAAACCTGTTTTGTCACATGGGCAACCACATGACAATTGCCAGAAAAGGTCAGAGAAGGCCTTAATATCGGGGATCGTCCGGGATTTGAACCCCGGACCTCTCGCACCCAAAGCGGGAATAATGCCCACGAGACCAACGAGCAAAATATTAACCCGTTTTGTCGCACCCTAAGCGAGAACAATTGCCAGAAAAGGTCAGGAAGGGGATTAACATAGGTATTCGTCCGGGATTTGAACCGGGACCTCTCGCACCCTTAGCGAGAATCATGCCCCTCGACCAACGAGCCACAAAATGCCTTTCTTGAAACCTTTTTTGAGCATCATGCCACGAGACCAACGAGCAAAATGTTAACCCCGGGTTGTCACAGGGGCCACCACATGACAATTGCCAGAAAAGGTCAGTAAGGGGTTTAACAATGGGGCTCATCCGGGATTTGAACCAGGGTCCTCTCGCACCCTAAGCGAGAATCATGCCCCTCGACCAACGAGCCACAAAATGCCTTTCTTGAACCTTTTTTGAGCATCATGCCACGAGACCAACGAGCAAAATGTTAACCACGGGTTGTCACAGGGGCCACCACATGACAATTGCCAGAAAAGGGTATAACAATGGGGCTCATCCGGGATTTGAACCCGGGACCTCTCGCACCCTAAGCGAGAATCATGCCCCTAGACCAACGAGCCACAAAAACCCTTAATTGACCGCTTTTTTGAACACCATGCCACGAGACCAACGAGCAAAACAACCTGTTTTGTCACATGGGCCACCACATGACAATTGCCAGAAAAGTTAAGGGAGGGGTTTAACAATGGGGCTCGTCCGGGATTTGAACCCGAGACCTCTCGCACCCTAAGCGAGAATCATGCCCCTAGACCAACGAGCCACAAAACTCCTTTCTTGACCCTTTTTTGAGAATCATGGCACGAGACCAACTAGCAAAATGTCAACCCCGGTTTGTCGTAGGGGCCACCACATGACAATTGCCAGAAAAGGTCAGGAAGGGGGTTAACATAGGGGGTCGTCCGGGATTTGAACCCGGGACCTCTCGCACCCTAGGCGAGAATTATGCCCCTAGACCAACGAGCCACAAAATCCATTCATTGACCCCTTTTTTTAGCATCAAGCAACGAGATCAACGAGCAAAATGTTAACCCGGTTTTGTCACATGGGCCACCACATGACAATTGCCAGAACATTTCAGGGAGGGTTTTTACATTGGGTTTCGTCCAGGATTTGAACCCAGGACCTCTCGCACCCAAAGCGAGAATCATGCCCCTAGACCAACAAACCACAAAGTCACTTCATTTACCCCTTTTTTGAGAATCATGCCAAGAGACCAACTCGCAAAATGTCAACCTGTTTTGTCACATGGGCCACCACATGACAATTGCCAGAAAAGGTCAGGAAGAGGTTTAACATAGGGGCTCATCCGGGATTTGAACCTGAGACCTCTCACACCCAAAGCGGGAATAATGCCCCTCGACCAACGAGCCACAAAATCACTTCATTGACCCCTTTTTTGAGCATCATGCCACGAGACCAACGCAAAACGTCAACCTGTTTTGTCACATGGGCCACCACATGACAATTGCCAGAAAAGTCAAGGGAGGGGTTTAACAATGGGGCTCGTCCGGGATTTGAACCCGGGACCTCTCGCACCCTAAGCGAGAATCATGCCCCTAGACCAACGAGCCACAAAAACCCTTCATTGACCGCTTTTTTGAACATCATGCCACGAGACCAACGAGCAAAATTTTAAGCCCGGTTTGTCACAGGGGCCACCACATGACAATTGCCAGTAAAGGTCAGGAAGGGGCTTAACATAGGGGCTCGTCCGGGATTTGAACCCGGGACCTCTCGCACCCTAAGCGAGAATCATGCCCCTAGACCAACGAGCCACAAAAACCCTTAATTGACCGCTTTTTTGAACACCATGCCACGAGACCAACGAGCAAAACAACCTGTTTTGTCACATGGGCCACCACATGACAATTGCCAGAAAAGTTAAGGGAAGGGTTTAACAATGGGGCTCGTCCGGGATTTGAACCCGGGACCTCTCGCACCCAAAGCGAGAATCATGCCCCTAGACCAACGAGCCACAAAACCACTTCATTGACCGCTTTTTTGAACATCATGCCACGAGACCAACGAGCAAAATGATAACCCCGGTTTGTCGTAGGGGCCACCACATGACAATTGCCAGAAAAGGTCAGGAAGGGGGTTAACATAGGGGGTCGTCCGGGATTTGAACCCGGGACCTCTCGCACCCTAGGCGAGAATTATGCCCCTAGACCAACGAGCCACAAAATCCATTCATTGACCCCTTTTTTTAGCATCAAGCAACGAGATCAACGAGCAAAATGTTAACCCGGTTTTGTCACATGGGCCACCACATGACAATTGCCAGAACATTTCAGGGAGGGTTTTTACATTGGGTTTCGTCCAGGATTTGAACCCAGGACCTCTCGCACCCAAAGCGAGAATCATGCCCCTAGACCAACAAACCACAAAGTCACTTCATTTACCCCTTTTTTGAGAATCATGCCAAGAGACCAACTCGCAAAATGTCAACCTGTTTTGTCACATGGGCCACCACATGACAATTGCCAGAAAAGGTCAGGAAGAGGTTTAACATAGGGGCTCATCCGGGATTTGAACCTGAGACCTCTCACACCCAAAGCGGGAATAATGCCCCTCGACCAACGAGCCACAAAATCACTTCATTGACCCCTTTTTTGAGCATCATGCCACGAGACCAACGCAAAACGTCAACCTGTTTTGTCACATGGGCCACCACATGACAATTGCCAGAAAAGTCAAGGGAGGGGTTTAACAATGGGGCTCGTCCGGGATTTGAACCCGGGACCTCTCGCACCCTAAGCGAGAATCATGCCCCTAGACCAACGAGCCACAAAAACCCTTCATTGACCGCTTTTTTGAACATCATGCCACGAGACCAACGAGCAAAATTTTAAGCCCGGTTTGTCACAGGGGCCACCACATGACAATTGCCAGTAAAGGTCAGGAAGGGGCTTAACATAGGGGCTCGTCCGGGATTTGAACCCGGGACCTCTCGCACCCTAAGCGAGAATCATGCCCCTAGACCAACGAGCCACAAAAACCCTTAATTGACCGCTTTTTTGAACACCATGCCACGAGACCAACGAGCAAAACAACCTGTTTTGTCACATGGGCCACCACATGACAATTGCCAGAAAAGTTAAGGGAAGGGTTTAACAATGGGGCTCGTCCGGGATTTGAACCCGGGACCTCTCGCACCCAAAGCGAGAATCATGCCCCTAGACCAACGAGCCACAAAACCACTTCATTGACCGCTTTTTTGAACATCATGCCACGAGACCAACGAGCAAAATGATAACCCCGGTTTGTCACAGGGGCCACCACATGACAATTGCCAGAAAAGGTCAGGGAGGGTTTTAACAAAGGGGCTCGTCCGGGATTTGAACCCGGGACCTCTCGCACCCTAAGCGAGAATCATGCCCCTTGACCAACAAAACTCCTTTCTTGACCCTTTTTTGAGAATCATGGCACGAGATCAACTAGCAAAATGTCAACCCCGGTTTGTCGTAGGGGCCACCACATGACAATTGCCAGAAAAGGTCAGAGAAGGCCTTAATATCGGGGATCGTCCGGGATTTGAACCCCGGACCTCTCGCACCCAAAGCGGGAATAATGCCCACGAGACCAACGAGCAAAATGTTAACCCGTTTTGTCGCACCCTAAGCGAGAACAATTGCCAGAAAAGGTCAGGAAGGGGATTAACATAGGTATTCGTCCGGGATTTGAACCGGGACCTCTCGCACCCTTAGCGAGAATCATGCCCCTCGACCAACGAGCCACAAAATGCCTTTCTTGAACCTTTTTTGAGCATCATGCCACGAGACCAACGAGCAAAATGTTAACCCCGGGTTGTCACAGGGGCCACCACATGACAATTGCCAGAAAAGGGTATAACAATGGGGCTCATCCGGGGTTTGAACCCGGGACCTCTCGCACCCAAAGCGAGAATCATGCCCCTAGACCAACGAGCCACAAAATCTCTTCATTTACCCCTTTTTTGAGAATCATGCCACGAGACCAACTAGCAAAACGTCAACTGTTTTGTCACATGGGCCACCACATGACAATTGCCAGAAAAGGTGAGGAAGGGGTTTAACAATGGGGTTCGTCCGGGATTTGAACCCGGGACCTCTCGCACCCAAAGCGAGAATCATGCCCCTAGACCAACGAGCCACAAAACCCCTTCATTGACCGCTTTTTTGAACATCATGCCACGAGACCAACGAGCAAAATGATAACCCCGGTTTGTCACAGGGGCCACCACATGACAATTGCCAGAAAAGGTCAGGGAGGGTTTTAACAAAGGGGCTCCTCCGGGATTTGAACCCGGGACCTCTCGCACCCAAAGCGAGAATCATGCCCCTAGACCAACGAGCCACAAAACCATTTAATTGACCCCTTTTTTGAGCAGAATGCCACGAGACCAACGCAAAATGTTTACCCCGGTTTGTCACAGGGGCCACCACATGACAATTGCCAGACAAGTTCAGGGAGGGCTTTAAAAATGGGGCTCGTCCGGGATTTGAACCCGGGACCTCTCACACCCAAAGCAAGAATCATGCCCCGAGACCAACGAGCCACAAAATTCCTTTCTTGATCCTTTTTTGAGAATCATGGCACGAGACCAACTAGCAAAACCTGTTTTGTCACATGGGCAACCACATGACTATTGCCAGAAAAGGTCAGAGAAGGCCTTAATATCGGGGATCGTCCGGGATTTGAACCCCGGACCTCTCGCACCCAAAGCGGGAATAATGCCCACGAGACCAACGAGCAAAATGTTAACCCGTTTTGTCGCACCCTAAGCGAGAACAATTGCCAGAAAAGGTCAGGAAGGGGATTAACATAGGTATTCGTCCGGGATTTGAACCGGGACCTCTCGCACCCTTAGCGAGAATCATGCCCCTCGACCAACGAGCCACAAAATGCCTTTCTTGAACCTTTTTTGAGCATCATGCCACGAGACCAACGAGCAAAATGTTAACCCCGGGTTGTCACAGGGGCCACCACATGACAATTGCCAGAAAAGTTCAGGGAGGGCTTTAACAATGGGGCTCATCCGGGATTTGAACCCGGGACCTCTCGCACCCTAAGCGAGAATCATGCCCCTAGACCAACGAGCCACAAAAACCCTTCATTGACCCCTTTTTTGAACACCATGCCACGAGACCAACGAGCAAAATTTTAAGCCCGGTTTGTCACAGGGGCCACCACATGACAATTGCCAGAAAAGTTCAGGGAGGGCTTTAACAATGGGGCTCGTCCGGGATTTGAACCCGGGACCTCTCGCACCCTAAGCGAGAATCATGCCCCTAGACCAACGAGCCACAAAATCCCTTCATTTACCCCTTTTTTGAGAATCATGCCACGAGACCAACTAGCAAAACGTCAACTGTTTTGTCACATGGGCCACCACATGACAATTGCCAGAAAAGTTAAGGGAGGGGTTTAACAATGGGGATCGTCCGGGATTTGAACCCAGGACCTCTCCCACCCAAAGCGAGAATCATGCCCCTAGACCAACGAGCCACAAAACCCCTTCATTGACCGCTTTTTTGAGCATCATGCCACGAGACCAACGAGCAAAATGTTAACCACGGGTTGTCACAGGGGCCACCACATGACAATTGCCAGAAAAGGGTATAACAATGGGGCTCATCCGGGATTTGAACCCGGGACCTCTCGCACCCAAAGCGAGAATCATGCCCCTAGACCAACGAGCCAAAAAATCCCTTCATTTACCCCTTTTTTGAGAGTCATGCCACGAGACCAACTCGCAAAACGTCAACCTGTTTTGTCACATGGGCCACCACATGACAATTGCCAGAAAAGTTAAGGGAGGGGTTTAACAATGGGGCTCGTCCGTGATTTGAACCCGGGACCTCTCGCACCCAAAGCGAGAATCATGCCCCGAGACCAACGAGCCACAAAACCCCTTCATTGACCGCTTTTTTGAACATCATGCCACGAGACCAACGAGCAAAATGATAACCCCGTTTGTCACAGGGGCCACCACATGACAATTGCCAGAAAAGGTCAGGGAGGGTTTTAACAAATCCCGGGACCTCTCGCACCCTAAGCGAGAATCATGCCCCTAGACCAACGAGCCACAAAATCACTTCATTGACCCCTTTTTTGAGCATCATGCCACGAGACCAACGCAAAATGTTAACCCCGGTTTGTCGCACGGGCCACCACATGACAATTGCCAGAAAAGGTCAGTAAGGGGTTTAACAATGGGGCTCATCCGGGAATTGAACCAGGGACCTCTCGCACCCAAAGCGAGAATCATGCCCCTAGACCAACGAGCCACAAAATCCCTTCATTTACCCCTTTTTTGACAGTCATGCCACAATGGGGCTCGTCCGGGATTTGAACCCGGGACCTCTCCCACCCAAAGCGAGAATCATGCCCCTAGACCAACGAGCCACAAAACCCCTTCATTGACCGCTTTTTTGAACATCATGCCACGAGACCAACGAGCAAGATGATAACCCCGGTTTGTCACAGGGGCCACCACATGACAATTGCCAGAAAAGGTCAGGGAGGGTTTTAACAAAGGGGCTCCTCCGGGATCTCTCGCACCCAAAGCGAGAATCATGCCCCTAGACCAACGAGCCACAAAACCATTTAATTGACCCCTTTTTTGAGCAGAATGCCACGAGACCAACGCAAAATGTTTACCCCGGTTTGTCACAGGGGCCACCACATGACAATTGCCAGACAAGTTCAGGGAGGGCTTTAACAATTGGGCTCGTCCGGGATTTGAACCTGGGACCTCTCGCACCCAAAGCGAGAATCATGCCCCGAGACCAACGAGCCACAAAATTCCTTTCTTGACCCTTTTTTGAGAATCATGGCACGAGACCAACTAGCAAAACCTGTTTTGTCACATGGGCAACCACATGACTATTGCCAGAAAAGGTCAGAGAAGGCCTTAATATCGGGGATCGTCCGGGATTTGAACCCCGGACCTCTCGCACCCAAAGCGGGAATAATGCCCACGAGACCAACGAGCAAAATGTTAACCCGTTTTGTCGCACCCTAAGCGAGAACAATTGCCAGAAAAGGTCAGGAAGGGGATTAACATAGGTATTCGTCCGGGATTTGAACCGGGACCTCTCGCACCCTTAGCGAGAATCATGCCCCTCGACCAACGAGCCACAAAATGCCTTTCTTGAACCTTTTTTGAGCATCATGCCACGAGACCAACGAGCAAAATGTTAACCCCGGGTTGTCACAGGGGCCACCACATGACAATTGCCAGAAAAGGTCAGTAAGGGGTTTAACAATGGGGCTCATCCGGGATTTGAACCAAGGACCTCTCGCACCCTAAGCGAGAATCATGCCCCTCGACCAACGAGCCACAAAATGCCTTTCTTGAACCTTTTTTGAGCATCATGCCACGAGACCAACGAGCAAAATGTTAACCACGGGTTGTCACAGGGGCCACCACATGACAATTGCCAGAAAAGGGTATAACAATGGGGCTCATCCGGGATTTGAACCCGGGACCTCTCGCACCCAAAGCGAGAATCATGCCCCTAGACCAACGAGCCACAAAATCCCTTCATTTACTCCTTTTTTGAGAGTCATGCCACGAGACCAACTCTCAAAACGTCAACCTGTTTTGTCACATGGGCCACCACATGACAATTGCCAGAAAAGTTAAGGGAGGGGTTTAACAATGGGGCTCGTCCGTGATTTGAACCCGGGACCTCTCGCACCCAAAGCGAGAATCATGCCCCGAGACCAACGAGCCACAAAACCCCTTCATTGACCGCTTTTTTGAACATCATGCCACGAGACCAACGACCAAAATGATAACCCCGTTTGTCACAGGGGCCACCACATGACAATTGCCAGAAAAGGTCAGGGAGGGTTTTAACAAAGGGGCTCGTCCGGGATTTGAACCCGGGACCTCTCGCACCCTAAGTGAGAATCATGCCCCTAGACCAACGAGCCACAAAATCACTTCATTGACCCCTTTTTTGAGCATCATGCCACGAGACCAACGCAAAATGTTAACCCTGGTTTGTCGCAGGGGCCACCACATGACAATTGCCAGAAAAGGTCAGGAAGGGGCTTAACATAGGGGCTCGTCCGGGATTTGAACCCGGGACCTCTCGCACCCAAAGCGAGAATCATGCCCCTAGACCAACGAGCCACAAAATCCCTTCATTTACCCCTTTTTTGAGAGTCATGCCACGAGACCAACTAGCAAAACGTCAACCTGTTTTGTCACATGGGCCACCACATGACAATTGCCAGAAAAGCTCAGGGAGGGCTTTAACAATGGGGCTCGTCCGGGATTTGAACCCGGGACCTCTCGCACCCAAAGCGAGAATCATGCCCCTAGACCAACGAGCCACAAAGTTCCTTTCTTGACCCTTTTTTGAGAGTCATGCCACGAGACCAACTAGCAAAACGTCAACCTGTTTTGTCACATGGGCCACCACATGACAATTGCCAGAAAAGCTCAGGGAGGGCTTTAACAATGGGGCTCGTCCGGGATTTGAACCCGGGACCTCTCGCACCCAAAGCGAGAATCATGCCCCTAGACCAACGAGCCACAAAGTTCCTTTCTTGACCCTTTTTTGAGAATCATGGCACGAGACCAACTAGCAAAACGTCAACCTGTTTTGTCACATGGG